>NW_008612370.1:0-31969 GCF_000691845.1 Merops nubicus | reverse complement strand
GTTTCGTGTCTCCGTGAGGGCGTCCTGGCCCTGAGCGTTCCCTTTCCCTGTTCCTCGGGGACTCCACCGTGCTCTGAGCCGCCGTCCGTGTCATGCGGCAGGCACGCTACAGACTTAATGTAGAAAACGGAGATAATTTAATTTAAAAATAATGTCTGGCGGGGGTGTTAACTGAGGCGTTGTTTCAGGGAAGACAAGAACCGGGCAGTTTGTTGAAACCCAGGTGGATTTCTCAGCATTTTCACCGTGTTGTGGAGACGTGTGGGATGGAAGCCTTGGTTGTGCAGAGCTAGGGGGAGAGGGTCGGTCCTGCTCGTGGTTATTTTTTCTGAAAATTCTGGCGGGACCGTTTACAGATTGACGGGTACTGTCTAGCAGCCCACCCTTAGAAGTGGTGTTTCTGTTTGCAGTGGGTGTGATATTGATAGGGACTTAGAAGGGCCGTTCTGAGAACTGAGCACAAAACACGTGTCCTTTTGTTTTACAGTTTCTTACCTTTTCAGAGCGCTTAAGCAATGTTAATATTGATGTTATTCATCGGATTGACAGAACTGGAAGCTATGCTGAGGTGAGAACAGCAGCTGCAGTCATTTTCTGAATTCACATCACAAGTAGATGTGCTCTGTGAAAGATTCACTCAATACATTTATGCAGAAGGAAACTGGAAATAAGCCCCTGCAAGAGTTCCCTTTCCTGGAGACACATTTCATGCTTTGTCCCCCTTTACTTTTTGACCTGCTTCATAGTATTGCCATAGGGACTCTTTGACAGTGCACCCTAATGGCTTCATCATGGCTGGTGGGCCTGTGGGTGCTTCTGAGCATGGAAGGCACTGCTGTGGCTGTCAGCTGTCCTAGGCCTGGACCTGCAAAGACTTGCAGTCAGTTGGGTAGTTGCAATACTTGCAGCATGTATAGAAAGCATGTCTCTTTATAGACCCATAAAGAAGTTTCATTTCTGTGTGTCCTATAGATCATCATTGTGATTATAGTGCTTTGCAGGTTATTACCTTGTGGCCTGCAGGATTGTTCTTCTGAACTTCCTGCTCAATAGTTCTGAGGATGCCAAAAGAAATCCCAAAGCATTTGTGCTTGGTGGTCCATGGCTCAGCATCTTCGATTATCAAGGCCAGTCAGCAGAGATCTAAAAACCAATTATGTAAACAAGTCCTGAGACCAGAAAATACTTTCAAATGTGTTTGGAATATAGAAAGAAAAGTCTTATTAGCAGATAAATTCTATAACACTTTTTGAAATTAAGTCATCAAGATTCCTTGAAATATTCTTTAAATGTTTAAGGCACTTGATACTTTTCTTCATTTGAACTTGTCATCTTTGGAAACTATGTACATTGGGGTTTGTAGCTATTATTTTATCTTTGTTTTGACAGGAGGTTGAAACCTACTTTTTTGAAGGACTACGGAAATGGAGGGAATTGAACCTCAGTCAACATTTTAGTATGTCTTTTTTGTCATGTTTCCTGCTTTGCTTAAATGGTTAAAATATGGTTTTTCTGCATCCAGAGCCCAGTGGGTGATTTCCTAATGAGTAATTTTTGGACTGGGCTCTGGAGACCTATTACTCTTTAACATCCTACATGTTTACCAGGAGCTGGACTGAAACTTCAGGGTTTCTCTTTTGTGCTTTGAACAGTGCAATTCTACAGTGAAGTGGCCAACAAATGCCAGTCCTTCAACCAGCTGGTCTATTACCAGAATGCCATTGTGCTGAGCTTGAAGATGCATTTGCAAGTTGAAGGCAGTCTGGCTTATCAGCCCCTGTTAGAGTAAGTATGATAATTTTGTCACCTGTTAAGTATATGGTGACAAAATATAGTCGGAAACCATGATGATATTACAAGTAAGCATGAGTCCTGTTCTGAGTGTTCTTTTTCTTTATTGTACCTGAGGAAAATCTAGCAATGAGAGGTTCAAAGTGGTGGTATTTCCCTGATAGAGCTTTTTGGTTTTAGTCTTCAAGAAAAATAGCTATGACAAGGCAAGCAAATTAGCATGAGTGCTGACTGAATGTCAGACAGAATATTAGTCTGCTCTGTTTAATCTTAATCAGTCACGTCTTGTTTGCTGTTATCTGTTTGCATTTTTTAAAGATCTTATGATTCTTACCATACACAGCTGCCTAACAGGTGATATTTAGATGAAAGTGACAAGCAGAGGTGATGCTGCCTTTCTTTTCAAAGAGACTGTGCTGGATTATGCCATCTGAGTAGAGTTTTCTTGGTTTGTTTTTGAAATGCACTAACACTGATGAATTCTCTGAAACAGTCTAGTGGTGCAGCTGGCTCGAGATCTTCAGAATGATTTCTATCCTCACTTTCATGACTTTTTCCTGGCCATCACCAAGTTACTGGATACACAGGACACAGAGCTGCTGGAGTGGGCTTTTACCTCTCTTTCCTATCTCTACAAATACTTGTGGAGATTGATGGTGAAGGATATACACAACATATACAGGTAAAAGCCTTGTTTAATGTTTGTCGTGATCAGCAGTTACTAGATCCTCTAGAAATGTAAATGCCACACAAATACATGGCTTAATGCTTCAGTACACTTGTTAGTGGGCTTACCCTGCTTTGTGAGAGACTCCGAGGCGTATTAACCTGTGCAGCTCCTTTGAGATCCTGCTGATTTTTGTGGGTCACTGTATTGGAGGAGAAATCTGGGTTGGGCTGCAGATTGGAACCTTCAGTCTCTTTTTCTCCCCTGGGGATAAGAGAGGAAGCATCCACCTCAGCTGGGTAAACAAAGCTCAGAAAGACACTGAAATATCAGAGTTGTCTTGGAAACCTATGGTTAACTCTAAATTCAGCACAGTTGTACCTGATAGTTACTCAAGAGTTTCTCAGTCATAGTTGTATCATTTCTGTCTTTCCCAGTTGCAGACATCTAGATTTATGACATTGATTGGATTCCACTGAGTCTTTAATTGTTCCTTTCCCAGTATTTTCCCCTTTATGTTTTTCCCTTCCAGTCTATTCAGTGAGAGAGCAGATGAGGTGTGCACTGTTTTGTAAGCCTTGAAACTGCCACAGGATGCTGTGGATGTGGAAGGCTGGCATAGATTCAAAGGAAAACCAGCCAAGTTGGAGAGAGTTACCAAATGCATAGGAGCCACTTCTGGCTTGGGGAGTCCCTGAGCTGAAACCCAGGTGGCTGGAGGCTGATTTTGTATGGACTTGCCCTGTTTTTAAACTTTTCCCAGGCATATGTTCTGGCTGCTGCTGCAGACTGAATACTGGGCTGAATGGACCCGTGGCATGAGCCAGCATGACTGCTTCTTCAGTCTTCCATTGCAGTAGTAGCAGGGTTCATTTTGTCACAGTCATGTTGCTTCCTCCTAATTTCAGTTTGGAACAGACGCAGCAAAAGAGGGGTTACAGGCTTCCATCTCAACCCAGCAAAAGCTGTTGAGCATATTGAACAAACTTCTGCTTGGCTGCAAATCTGAGGCACCACTCTGCAGAGAACATGTGCTGAGCCACCTGCAACTGTTACTGATACCTACTAGTGAACTGCAAATATTTATCACCCTTGTAAATTGTACCTGTAGGAATTTTTAACTGCATAGGAGAGCCCGTTGGCTCAACTGAAATCCAGATCTGGCTTATCAAATCAACTTTGGTTTTACTTACTGCAGCTGAGTATATATACTGAAAATTCAACTGGAGTTGAATCTGTACATACAGAGATTTTACAGGTATTTCTGAATCCAGCTTAATTTGTCTGGCATTGCCATTTGGCCTTCTTTGCAAAACTCTGTTCTTTATCCTGGGAGAGTGGGAAAGAATCAAGTTGAGGAAGGTATTTCCCCTCTTTAGGAGGACAGATTCTTAGTGTTTGTAGGAAGTGGCAATCGAAAACAAGTTTTAAAAGCAATTGGTGGCAATTGTTCCGTTGCCTTTAAGACAGTGGATTGTTTTGTCTTTGTAGCCTGTACAGCACCCTGCTGGCTCACCACAAACTCCACATCAGAAACTTTGCTGCCGAAAGTTTTGTCTTTCTGATGAGAAAGGTGAGTGGGGTGTTTGTACTTTGACTGTTTTTATTCTGTGGTGGCTCTTGGATTGAATGCGTATTATTAGGTAATGCTGTGTAGTATTACATTTTCTCCAAGAAATGGTTAACAGGGCCTGAACGGGCATTCAGCATGTCCTGTGTTGTCATTTTTAGTGAGCACTTTACTGAGAATGTCATGCATTTCATCAGTAGCAAATAGAAGCTTTAGCACTCTCTTTTTTAGGAGCAGTTAAACCAAATGTCTGTAGTTGTTTTAGCTAAAAAGACTAGCAATGGTAAGGTAATCTTGCAAAAGTGGGGTTTTAATTTGCTCACTGGGTTTTTCACAAATGCTTTAAAGCCTTTGTAGAACAGAAATTCTTGTGACCACCTTTTTGCACTCTGGAAAATCAGAGTATGTTTCAATCAAGATTAGACAGCAGCCTTTCATGGAGTGAGGGAAGGGAGTGGTAGGTGTTGGGTTTTATTTAGTCAAACTATACAAAAGCTAGGATTCCTGAGGCTGACTAGCAAATTCCAGTATCCTCATTTTTGTCCTAAGTTTCGAGACAGTACTAAACCACTTTTGTTTGATTGGGGTTTTTTTGGAAATTGCTGAATGTCAAGTCAAATCCTCAGAAATTGAGAGTTTTAAAATCTTGGGCCAGAAGTCCTTGCTGTATTCCCATGTGTGGTTATAGATTTGCATGACTGGATTCTGTGTCAAGTTGATACATGTCTCTTTCCACACCAGTGCAGCACCCTTTGTGTTTCAGTTGGGACCAGTTTAACAGTGCATTTATGCACATATTTAACTCTTAAGATCATAATAATCACATTTCGGTTGCAGTGACCTCAGCAAAGCTATGTATATCTTGCCAGGGGCGAGGCTAGTAGTGACTGGATAGCTGATAGTTTTTCTCCTATCAATTTCCTTGTGCAGTTGCAGAAATAATGAGTTTGAGCTGTTGTGGGAGGGCAGGACTAGGAAAGTCATGTGGTGCTGTGGAGCCATTTAAGTGTCTCTATCCATCTGGCAGCTCTGAATAGAGGATAACTATTTTTTTTCTTCTTATGTTTTGTAGGTTTCTGATAAAAGTGCAGTCTTCAATTTAATGTTCCATGACCTGGGGGAGCACCCTGAGAAGGTGGAAGGTGTAGGACGGCTACTTTTTGAGATGTGCAAGGGTGTTCGAAACAGGTTTCACTCTTGTGCAGAGATGGTAAAGACAGGAAAAGATTGCTGGTTTAAACTGTTGGTGTAATGGAACCTTAGGCAGCATTCAGCGAAACCATTGAGTGTTGTCTGCTTCACCATGGTGCATCTGTGGTGATAAGCATGCTTTTCGCTCCTTAATAAGGTCTGAATGCCTTCTTCTAAGAATATTTTTTAGTAATTACAATTCCTATATATTAAAATAGTAGTACTTGCTGATATTTCAGATTTTAAGTGATAGCTTTTTTTTTTTCTCCTGTAGTTCTAGAAAGAATCAAGATCACTGGAATAATTCAGCAGTATGTTGCAGTAACTAATTTTAGGACTGCTAGATTTATTTTCTAAGTACAGGGACATGATGTGTTTTTTTTCCTGTGCAGGCTATGAAGTTAATTCTGTTAAAGCTGGGGCCTATTACTGAAGAAGAAATTGAACTACCATGGGTAACTGTAGGAGAAGCCTTTGAGCAGATGATGAGATCAGCTGTAGTGCATATCCATAAGGAGCATTTTGATATTGTCTTCAAATGCCTGGAGGTACATTGTTTTTATTTATTTCTATTCATAAGAGACTGAAAAGAAGTGTGTATTTGTCAAGAAAAGTATTTGTGGTTTATCGGACCATAACTGTTTGCTGTGGTGGTTTGTTTTTTTGCTTTTTTTTTTTTCTGCTTTAAAGGCATTAACTACAGTGTCATGTGTATGGGAAAAATCCCACCCTTCTTTTGTAAGTTTGGTGTCACCCTGGTGGCTGTGCTGTGAGTAAGGAGGTAGCTGCTGTGTGCAGGACTTGGAGCTCAGACCTATGGCTGGGCAAGGAGGGTTGGTAGCATCTGCCTTTCCAGACATCACAGACCCCTTGCTGGGGTGGGAATGCTAGGGCTTGCTTTGTGATGCTGAACTAGGCATATTGGTGGTTTCAAAATCTCGTAGTGTGAACAAAGGGGAAGCTTTTGGCCTTGAAGCTCTCTTTACAGCAAAGACCTGGGCTGAACCTAGAAAACCAGGCTGAAGCCTCAAAGCCAAGTATTGGGAATTAGTGTTTTCAGTCCAGCTGTTCCTGTGTTACTGCTTGGGAGTTACACTCTGAGGTTTGAGGGAGCACAGCTGAGTGCTGTGGGCTGTGCTGTGTTAGGTGAGGGTGATGCAGAATAATGAGCAAGGTCCCGACAAATGTTTTTTACTTACCTGACCAACGTCTAGGTGTTTTCTATCTAGTGATAGGGATTTGCTAAGGGAGATTGAAACCTCTTGCAACTGACATCATAGTCTGTGCCAGTTGTGCACTTCAGAGGGATGAAATAGGGAACTGGAGGAAATAGTACATGTGAACTTTAGGGTAGTCCTTCCAGAATAGGTAAATAGTCCTAGTTGTCCGTTATGGGAACTCCCTCCCTTTGACTGTCCATAGTTCCATAGAAAATACTGTCTCGTTCCTCCTATCTCACCCGGTATGACAGCGGTTATTGCCTGACTGACATTAGCTACATAATTGTTTGCCAGTTGGTGTTTTTATCCTTGGAATCTGAGTTGCTCAGCTTTTGCAGCTGAGATGAAATCTTGGAAATTGGTAACATAATTCCCTTTCTTCTTAATGAGGCTTGGGTCTTTTTTTACCCTGGGAACCAGCAGGTGCCTGGGGTTGTCTTACTCAGTGGGAAATAATCACATAGTCTATCATAGATCTCTAATTTGGTTCAGTTTATAGGATGAAGGATGGAAATTTAAGGATTGAAGTTCACATTCCCTGAACAGAAAGGGACAGTAATGGGAGTGATCCAGAGCACCTCCATTAGCTGTGTAATGATATGAGTAATCTCTCAGCATCCACATTACGTAACGATGCATAAAATGTAAAAGTACTTCAGTTCTGATAATTCAAGTGGAAGCTGGATACTATTGTGGGTCTGGGGCCAAGCGTTCCTTTCTCTTCCTCTTTCCTACTTTGTATGTAGTATGTTGGCCTTGCAGGAGACCCCCATCTTAGGAAGTGTTTGTGTTTCTGTCCAAGGACTCTGGGATGTGTGTTTTTACATAATGGGAATCACAAAGTATTTCTGCAAGGTTTTTGCTGAACGTGAATGAGAGAATCTGCAATAATTTGTGAGGTGGATGAGATGTTGATTCTTTAAAATGCCTTTCAAACAGCAGGAAGTGAAATAGGGTCTGATAATTTCTCTGAAACATTTTGCTATCCTTTTATATTTAAACAGGCATCACTCTTAGACTTGCAGAGGAAAATAACGAAGGCCAACTGCTGTATGGCTTCAGAGCAGATGGAAAGGATTCTGCAGGCTTATCTGATCCTAGTGGGCCATGCAAATGGATCCAAAATCTCAGTGCCTGAAGATGTCTGTCAGGTAGGTCAGACCATCACTTTGGCTGGCATGCCAGAGAATTATCAATTGAATATGGAAGAGCTGTGGTCAGCTGAAGCACTTTTTGGGTTCAAGTGTAGGTTTAGTGCCTTCAGACTTTGACAGGACTCTTAGGATTCATTTCTGTGGGCTGAAGTTAAGAGCACTGTGCCTTCCTTTTCCAGGGACTGTCCAGGTCATTCAGACCAGACAGTCACTGTCATCATAGACGAATATCAGTTCTCTCTTTCATTTCAGGTTTTAATAAAAATGTTACAAACACCAAATCTCTCATCATCTTGCTGCAAGACCCTGCTGAACACCATTTCTGCGTTCCTGCTGGCTGAGAACGTTTTCCTGCCTGATCCTTTGACCAAGGAAGCTATTGAGAAGGTAATACCAGGAAGTCCCAGAGTTCAGGTTCCCTAGAAGAGGCCGATTTCAGGATACTCCACTTCAGGCTGGGAAATAAACTATAAGGTTTGCTTTAGCCTTCTTGCACAGATAAGGGAGAAACTGACCAATGCCTTAAATAATGTCTGCTGAGGTCTTGAGACTCCTTGACGATCTTAACTAGACCACCAGTGTAGCAAGGCCGCTGTGGCAGACATCTTCGCAGTGTCAACCAGGCTCTCATTCAAACACCTACAGCCTCTGTAGAGATAGGAGGGAAAACAGAGAAAGGGACAGGTTCTGCCTTAGATTATAAAGCAGGTCATTGAGCTTGACTTGGTGAAAAAAGTACATATTTTCACTAAGCTGTCAAGCATTTGGCAAGCAGGGCTTAGCTTTGTGGGCAGGGTTCAGGCAGGTGCAGTTTGGTTCAGAAAGTACAGGGGTAGGTCTGTTTTCACTACTACCATTGCTCCTGAAACATTGACAGAATTAGCTACGCACATTGATATCAAATGCAGTGTTGCAAAGATTAATAGGAGATGCTACTAAGGAGTCTGATTCTTCAGTTTTCCTGTTAACAGTACATTATAATCTTGCAGTTTACAGTGTGAACCATAGTTGTACTGGGTATGTAAAAAAAAAAATTTGAAAGAGAAGATGTCATGTGGTTTACTGTGGAGAACAATGCTGCTGCAGTTGTTTAAAAAAAAGATCAAATGTCATCTTGTCTTCGGCATTGGCTTGTGTTGAAGCAAGATTAGTTCTGCCTGTAGCATGAGTCCAATTTTACGTGGGAGATGTGGTCCTTCAAATGTATGAGGATATTTGCGGGGAGTTCAGTTAAAACAGAGGAGGCTTAAACCTGTCTTTGTCTTCTGAAGAGTGTGGGAAAAGGGAGATCTAGGTGTGTATATTTTTGTGTTGCACATCTCGGTGTTGAGGAGCACTTATCCTAGGTATCTCAAAGGAGGGCTGTTCCTTTCTTAAGTTCTCAGAAGCACAGAAGTTGGCTTTGCCCATGAGGTAGTAAACTTTCTGCAACCTGCTACATAAGAAAAATGCTGAGTTAAAAGATCTGAGTCTAAGCTTTTTCCTACCAGTTGATATATCTGTGCTGCAGTCCCAGAAATCTCAGCTTACGTTTTCCATGCTAAAGAGTGAGTTAGCAGTCTTGGTCTAGAGTCATGGCAGAGAACAAACTTGGATGCAGCAGGGTTTGTTAAAAAGAGCTGTGCTTTTCTGTACCTGAACTGCCACTGGAAACAGTATTAGTGTGTGTGCCTGAGCTAACAATCCCTGCTAGCTGTGAACAGAGAGCCAGGCTGGGTGTCTCAGTGTTCAAAGCATGGTTGATTCATAAACCAGAAAAAAAGGTCCCATGGGTAATGGAGAGTTGACTGTGAAATAGTTCTTGTTAATTTGTTCCTGTCAGCCTTTCGTTTGCATCTTGCAGGTATTTGCAAGTGGATTTGAACGGCGCTTCCTATTGGACTTCTCTGAAGCAATGTTCACAATGAAGCAATTTGAGATGGTAGGTGGAAGATTTTTGCCTTTTGTTCATTTTTGTTGCTAAAGGGAACAACTGGGAAATGTACAGTATATTTACCTGCCTTGTATGCTGAAATATTTTTGTGTATTGATGTGATGTTTTCATAAACGTCTGGCATGGTCTGGTAAGAATGACAGAGGTTACTTTTGCCATCATGTTGAAGTTTTCTAATGGTGCCCAGGGAAGGTGGCAAGTAATTGTGCTCACAGAAAGAAGCTTTTCTGTTTGGAATTAGAGAGGTGGGCTTGTTATGGATGGGGTGAAGAGAAGGAGTTCTGGAGAGGGTAGGTGGAAATGAAGACTAAGGAATGTCTGATAGGTCAGACCTGGAGCTTCTGATCTAGGAGGAATCAAATTGAGTGGGAAGTGAAAGTAAAGTCAGGGATCTGAAATGTCGTAATGAGGCTAGATTTTGGGGCAAACTGCATTTTTACATCAAATCACTGTCTCTGCTGGAGTAAGGGCATGCCTGTATGCTGTTGTCTTGGGGCACCAGGACTGTTAAGTGTGGTGCTTTACTGGGTTGTTTGTCAGTGTTTGGATTCGTCTGTCGCTAGTGTCTTGTGTTTTTTGTCAATTTAATCACTATTAAAAGAGACTTACCAATCTTTATATTTTGCTTTTTTTTTTTTTGTCCTTTTAGCATTTTCTTCCATGCTTTCTACAGTACATTGAGCACTGCTTCTCTGACACAGATGTGCTCACAAAAGATGAGGCGATGGCAATTCTGGCTAAACTCATTCTGGTGAAAGCAGAGCCTCCTACCATTGGTTCAATGGCTTTTGAAAAATATCCTCTTGTTTTCGCTGAATCATCCATCAGGTGAGACTTCTCAAGTTTAGCAAGCACTAGATGTGTCTGCCTGGCTGCAGGCCTTAAGGTGGTGCAGAGCTACATGAAAGTTGCCCCCCAGTATTTGCCTGGTTGCATTGCTGGCAGATTTGTAAACCAACTGATACAGTAGGATCCCATTTTTCTTTATGAGATGATTTGATAAGAGATACCGCTCTAGAAAGTTTATATAAAAAGACTAGTGAGTGTTGTGGTAGATGTGTGAAGGGGATGTTTTACACCCACATGCATGCTGCAACCTTGGGCAGTTTAATCTTTGTTGTGAGTGCTGAAGTCCAGATTTGCATCATTACTAACCTGCCTGTGCCCCATCTTTCCTGCCTGTATGGGTGCATATTGGTCAGGAGCTTTCTTGGCAGCAGTACTATAGTCCTCCCATAGAATACAGTTGGTTACCAAAGGGCATGTCATTAATCTACATACAGCACTGTGCTGGCACAGCTTGACTGCTTCTGGTTGCAAAGCTAGCTTTGTTGCAATGGAATGATTGCTTTCCCCCTGGAGCCTCGTTGGAAAGATCTGGTGTAAATACTCTCAAGCACAGAATGACTACTGCTAATCTGCTGATAACAGTTGTTTTGATCATTCTAGCTCAGATAATTCAAAACTTTCACCTGCAGGGGGATAACTTGTATTGCCTTTTATGTAAGGTTTTATCTTTCCTGAAAGCAATCCATTCTTTGGGGTTTTCCTTTTTTTTTTAGTTCATAGAGTGGAGGTATTAGAGCTTAGGGAATGGAAGGCTGAGTCAAAATAATTAAATTTTATTTTCTTCCCTTGTTTTCTTTGTCTGTTGATCTCTGTATTTTCAGTGGTATGGATACATACCTGAGAGGACCTTGGTCCTGCCTGGGACTTTTTTGTGCTCCAGCATTTTCAGTGGTAGAAATCAGGGCTTGGAGACATCTCAGGTGCCACATACCCCATCTCCTACCTAGAATGGAATTAGCAATTTCTGAACCAATCATGGAAGATGTATTAAATTCTCCAGTTCTGGAGATTCCCAAGCTGCCCCTGGCAGTCTTTGCCAGCTCTTTGCTGTCTTTATGGCTACACAGATGTCTGGTGGTTGTTAGGTTGGTTGGTTGGTTTGTTTGTTTCCCCAGACCTCAATGTGTGAACTAAACATCCTTTACTGCAGTTTAAATCCTTTGCTTCTTATCTTCAGGGAACATAAAAAGCAGAATATTTCTTATGCTTTGCATCCAGCTTCTACAAATAAGTCTTTGATCATCAGGAACATCTCAAATCTTTCTGTGGACCAACAATCCTAATTCCTTGAGATTTCTCTCATAAGTTTTCTTTCTTAAACCTCTAATGATTCTTGAGACTTTTTGTTAGCTTCTGTATTCCTTGATGGGTGGAGTCTGTCACCTTCTAACTGTGGTCTTGCAAGTACTGGGTGGAGTGGAAAAATTATTGTCCATGGGGTGTGAAGTACTCCTGTACCAGGATGATATTAACCACTCCTACATGCAGATAGGATTTGTTGATCTGTGCTCTGGTTGTGATTCCTTTTAAGTCCCCAAACTTTAACACAGAGATGTCTCTCAGGTGCACCTAGAGTCTAGATATACTAGTTGTAAGGATGTCCAACTGAGAACTAGTCTCTTGCCTTCTCAAAATAGAATTTGAACTTGAAGTAAAGTCCTCACTTTTCTTGTGGGACATTTTATGTTCCTCAGCACAACGATGGGATATTTTATGCTGTGGAGGACATGAAAAACAAAACAATAATATCTTGGCTTAAGTTCTTTCTGCTAGAAGTAGCAAATATAATTTTGAATATGATAGGAGGAAAAGGAACAGTCTCTGATATGTAGTGATGGATTACTAAAAGGTTTGGGTTTATTTTTATCTCTGATACAAGGCAACAAACAAATGAAAGACAAGAAGGAAAGACAGAAGTACCAGTGTTGGATCATGTGCTGTCTTTAATCCATTTACCAGAGCAGGAAGACATCTCTGACCTTTCACAGCCTTGGGTTGCCTTGGTTGTACTGCCACATATTAGGTAAGGGATCTTCTAAGGTACTGTTGACACATATTTCTGTAATATTGTCTAGTTGACGGTCTGTCAGGAGTCATTTAACCAAGAGAAGGACAATAACAGCTAACCATAGTTTGGGGAAACTGGGATTAGGAGGTGAAAAAATGCTGTGCGGAAATACCATGAGTCAATAGTAAAGTCAGGAATAGAATATCAGTTTCTTGCCTACTCCCTAAATTTAGTACTCCAGTACATACAGATCTTCTTTACATGTTTCAGTTTCTGTGCTTTAAACAATGTTCTCTCTAGACAGTATTTGTTTGGGTTTTTTGGTTGGTTTTTTGTTTTTTTTTTTTAATAAATGTGATGTTCTCACATGTAAATAATAGTTGGAAAGGAGGTACAGTGAAGGCTACAATGTAAATCTTGAATTGGAAATGGCAAAAATGGCTTCCTGCTGGTTTCGAATTTGGGGTGAGCTATCTGTAATTTAATACAAGATAGATGTGAAAGAAAGCATTCATATGTGTGTAGGTGTAGCTGTAACAGAGATAAAAGTCTTCCCATTTATTTTGGACAGACCAATGGACAAAGAAAATGTTCTGCCCTGTGTAACAGGTTTTGTAGACTCTCTCTTCACAGCCATTGACAAAGGAAGCTTCTGCAAAGGTCAGTTACGGTTATTTTCTGTCTATTTACTTTTTGTTGATATCTTAAAAAAATAAAGCGTTTTCTCTGACACAAAGCATGAGAACAAATAGCAGTAGCATTATATCCAGATTTATTGAACAATTCAAGTAAAACTAGAAAAGCAAAGCCTGGAAGGAAACGTCCTCCAGGAAATGATTCTGCATTTGCTTTTGATAATAATAATGAGGTGGCAGATGTTCTGCAAAGTGGAGGACAGAAATAACTGTCTAGAAAAAGAGGTTAGAAAAAAGGATGGAAATCAATCTAAACCAGAACCAGGCTGAAGCAGTCAAGTAAAGGAAAGACTGTTGACTCACAAGTTCCGGTGAGACTATTCCAAACCTATAGTGCAAAGTTTGAGACGTTAACATCTCTGACCTAAGTGACAGCACCAATTCCAAAATGCTGCATCTTTCTTCCAGGCTTGGGTGGTCACTGGTTATCTTCCCTCTTTGGCCAGAAAAAAGGGTGGTGTAGCTGAGCTTGTATTGGGCAGGGGAGTTGTTCCTCAGGGGGAATGCAAGTATTTGGCCTTGTGCCAAAAAGTAGGACCAAGTCTTGGAATGCCCCAGGTTCACTGTTCATTATTCCTTGGTTTGAAAGGGCTTGTCTGGAGCCTGGCTTTTTCCTTTATTAACATTCCTAAATGTGTCTGCAGATATGTTCTGTTGGTTTTTCTTCTCTAGTCTTTGTCAAGCATGGTCCTTTTTGATTTAGCACTTTCTTCTATCCTGTTTGCAGGGTTTGCATGCTGTCATAATTATTTTAGTGGCAATGTATTTATTCTAGAAAAGGAATACCCAGACTTTCTTTTCTTGTCTCATCTGTGGTGGCAGTAGTAGCAGCTCTGCACCAGCTCTGTGTGTGTACAAGAGGCATGTTACTCCTTCTTCATTAGCGAATAAGAGAAAACAAATCCAACTTGAGTCCCACACTCCTGCTTCCTATTGTCTCATCCTACACTTCGTTTGATTTTCCTTATCCTCCTCCCAAACCAGGGTTGCTGTACCTTTCTTCAAACTGCAGCATTCTTTCCAGCTCCATGATCTCTACAGTTGCCCCATCTTGTAGTTAGGACTCCAGTCTCCTTTCACTATGCAAGGTACACTCCAGCCCTGTGCTCTCAGTTTGACCTGCAGGGCCTCTGAGGCAAAGTGCAAGTCTCAGAACTGGGTGTTTTTCTACAGTTGCTGTGGGAGCACAGGGAAGCTGGGTTGTGAACTGGGACAGAGCAGCAGCACATTACCCCTGGCAGCTGTTTGGGGGTGCCTGCCTGTGTGGAAGTGCTTTCCCATAAATCATACAGGTGTGTCACTGTTTTAGTCCAGCACAGATGTACCCAGGGGTATGCAGGTTATACTTAGGGATTTTGTGCCCTTACACTATAGATGCAGAAAGCTTCATCCTGCCACTACTTGCTGTTTCTTCTCTTCTCTTTGAGAAGCTCTTTATGAAGGCTAATGGTGAGCAGGATTCAGCACACACCTAGAGAATTAAGCAACTTGGAGCAGAGGGATGTTTTCAAAGCAATTAGTGGGAAGTGAATGCTTTCTTCCCCTGCTTTTCCGTGGCTTGCAGCATGTAAGAAAATTATATCCTTTAAAAACTTTATTCAGTTTGCCTGGTTTAGAAGCAAGTTTCCTTGTGCTTGGGAAGAGATGAATGAGAGAATTTCTATTTTATTGCCTTTTTTTTTTTTTTTTTTAAACAACCTACTCGCTTACTTACGAGTGTCCCCTTTCTCATCTGGAAGGTCTTTGGCTCTCCTGTGCATCTGGGAAAGCCTCCATCCCTAAAGGAGGCAGAGAGATTGAGGAAGGAGATGCAGTTGCTGTAACAAAATTCGGCAAACCCACTTTCGATTCACTTAGAAATAATCAGTCTTCAAGTACACAGGGCAGTAGTAGCTCCACATCTCTGCTCTCTGTGTCTGCAGGTGTGATGGAAACAGATGCGAACTGGGAGCTGCTCACAGCTTTCAGTATCTCACTGGAGTAGGCACTTACTTTGATAGCCAGAGGAGCATTTCCTTTATGTGTAATGATAGTGGTTAGAAGATACACATTCCAGTTCTGCGGCACATATGCTATCCTATTGCTGTGACTCCAGCATGTTTCAGAATGGGCAAGCACCATACAAATGAAAGTCACTGAATGCTGAGTAAATACACAGGCTGTTCTTGTTCTCTCTCTGCTCCAGGAAGCCTGTTTGTGGCCTGCCAAGCTGTGAGCACTCTTCTTAGTTTGGCAGAGTCTTCTGAAATACTCCATTTGTTACCTGTGGAGCGTGTCAAGAGCTTGGTGACGTAAGTAAACATTGTGATCCTTCATGATTCTCCTTGGTATGCCAGAGAGTTGACTTTGCCTTTCTTGCCCCAAGTAGGGGCTTGTTAAATGCCTCTGTGTGTTGCCTGTTAGGCCAGCGTGTTGCTTTGGTATTTTGGTTACGTACGGTAGCAGTGTTGTAGGCACTATTCGTTTGAAGAACCAGGTAGATGTAGTACCTGTTCAGTAACATTCAACAAACTGAAGCTTTCTTAGACAGCAACAGGATAGTGTGTCAAATATGTTGGCTCTGGTTTTGTCCTGGAGCACTATGCTTAGTAAATGCGTTACATTATAATGATAAAAGAGACAGGAGCAGCACTTTCTGAGCTGTAAAAGCCGGAACTTCTGCAGTCTGTTGGCAGTGCTGGGATTCCACTGTGTCCTTACATACCCACATGTGCTTGCTTCACAATGGGAGGGGAGTTTGTGTGCTCAGTTTTTTTTTATTGTAACTCTCTTCCACTTAAAATCAGCACACCTGACTGAGTGGCTGGAGGGATTGAGGGAGACGGTTGATGTCTCTCCAGCAAACCTGCTAAACTTGTCATCTTCCATCACTGTTGGGCTGAAGCATCTCCAAGTCTTCAGCTGCCCGAGCTTCGAAACATCCTGTTTAGTTAGGAAATCGTGGTGCCCATGTCTGAGGCATGATGGAGATGAAACAGATTGCCCAGATCAAGTGGGAAGCCTTGGCAGCAAGCTTCAGTCTAGTGCTTTTCTGCCAGCTTTGGGATGGAGGTGTGAAACTTGCTTGGTGCATGGGATGCTAGGTAGCAGAAGGATGTTTCCCTATGGGCAGGCAGGATTTCTGGTATCTCACCTAAATCTGGATTATTTCTGTTCTGTTGAAGTTACTCACAGACTGGACACTTGGGCAGTAGCAATCCCTTGTCTGACCTATGCAGGTTTGGTTTCTGCAGCTGGGTGTGTGGGCCCAGCCTGCTAGCCTCAGCTTGATAGGCCTGATTAGTGCAAAGGAGGAATCTCACACCTTGTAGGTAATTGAGCTTTGAGGCTGCAAGCCAGTGTGCTGCAGAAGTCTGACTTCACAGGCCTACTGGTCCTAGCAGAGTCTGAAGTCATGTGGAATTTTCTCTTAATGTTCTTATTGTCACTGCTGTCTTCTTCTCAAATACCTCTATGGCTGCAGCGCTTTCTGTATGCTAATAAAACACTCTGTTGTTCCAGCACTTTTCCTTCAGACCCCTCTGCGTTGCTCTTGGCTGATCTCTATTACACAAGGCTGGCATTGTGTGGCTGCCAGGAACCCCTTTCCCAAGGAAGCCTAATGGACTTGTTTGAGAAGTTGCATCCTAATATTTCCACTGGTATTTCCAAGGTAATCTTTTTTGGTTTGAGCATGTGCAAGGTAATTTGTCTTTTAACAATGTAATTTAAGTAAACTGAGTTAAGATAGCGAAGGCTGAAAGGAGAAAGGTGAGACTGTATAAAGCTATTACTTCCGTAGTTATTTGTTTAGGGCTGTGTCCATTTCTAAGAGACTGCTGTGGGTCATGAATTTACAGAGGTTACCTTGTAGCCCTGCAAGGCTTGCATCTTTCTAGAAGTGAGTCAGAGCAGGAGCCTAATGTATTAATTTTGATTTGCTTGCTAGTTTACAGGACCTCGTGTGTTTCTCAACTTTAGGAGGAACCTAGTGAAATCAGCCTCCTGTGAAAACATTAACCTTTTTGTAGGTGTGTATGTAGCCTGTGTTCTCCTGCTTCCTTCTGACATACATTTCCACTTTGGATAGGTCCGACTGTTGACTGTTCATATTCTAAGCCATTTTGAGAATCCACCTTCTACAGAGGTTGAGGTAAGGCTAAAACTTTTCATTTAGCGTTTCAAAGCCATCTGTGTTTGATGTGTGTGAACTGTTTTCTACATAGCAGAAAGAAAGCCTTTGTCTGGCAGAGGTTGTCCTTTGGTTTTGTGTTTTCACATTCCAGTTTTATCTTCTTGTCCCCTTGCCTCCTGATGTGTTCATATGTGTGAGTTTTGATGCATCAGTGGTGGAAACCAGAGGGTGGAAGCCCTTTGCCTTTGTTCTTTGGTCCAGAACAGCTGAGACTGTGTAGTTTTGTGGAAGAACCTTTCAATGAGAAAAGGATACTCTTAACAAAATGGCATGTCGCCTGTTTGTTCAGACTGATGGCACAGAGGAACTCCAGCCAATATTTGCCATATTGCTCCAAGCAGAACTTGTGCCCGCAACAGTGAATGATTACAGAGAGAAACTTCTCCATCTGAGGAAACTAAGATGTGATATAGTGCAGTCTGCAATACCAAGTGGATCTTTGCAAGAGGTAAGTCGTCGTTGTCAAAAAGCAGTTGTCACATTCTTTTATTCCAAGAGATTGTTCCTCTTCCATCACATGGATTGCAGAATTTTTAACGAGTTCATCACAAAATCAGTTAGCTGCCAGATTCAAGTTTAGGAAATTTACTTGTTAGCAGGGATCACAGCTCCCATTGTCCTTGGCACTATTGTGTTCTTTTGGATATATAGTAGAACAACAGTGGTATCTAGATAAATGGCCCACAGTGAGGTTTGGTATCATGGAAGGGAAGGCAGATGATTCCAAGAAGTGAGTAATAAGCAAATTTAAAATCATGACCTTGCTATATCCTGAGTGTGGTTGAACATTGGTAGGACTGCCATGGGCCATTGGATAGCCTGGCTTCTGGATCTTCTGTCAGGGTAAAAATCTGGTATTCCTGTGACTGTTGAATCTCCTCTGCTGCTGAGGTCCCTTTAGGGGACCTTACTTTATAGCTGTTGGAAGGATCACAATCTTAGTAGTTAAATGATTGTCATGGTTCAACCCCAGCTGGCAACTAAGTGCTACATAGATGCTTGCTCTGTCCCTCGCTCCCTAATGGAATGGAGGAGGGAATTAAAGGGTAAAAGTGACAGAACTCATGGGTTGAGATAAAGACAATAGTATAGCTAAAGCCAAAGCTGCACACACAAGCAAAGCAAGCCAAAGAATTTATTCACTGCTTCCCATCAGCAGGCCATGTCTTCAGCCATCTCCAGGACAGCAGTTGTTCCATAACATGTAGCAGTTAGTTACCCTAACTCTGAACACCACCCCCCCTTCCTTCTTTTTCCAGCTGTGTATGCTGAGCATGATGTCATATGATATGGAATCTCTCTTTGGTCAGTTGGCATCAGCTGTCTCAGCTGTACCCTCCCAGCTGCTTGTGCACCCCCAATCTACTTGCTGTTTGGGTGGGGTGGGAAACAGAAAAGAACTTGATGGGTAAGCACTGCTCAGCAGTACCTAAAACACCCCTGTGTTATCAACACTGTTGCCAGCATAAATCCCAAACACAGCCCCATACTAGCTACTATGAAGAACATTAACTGTCCCAAAACCAGCACAGAGATCATGGACTTGGTGGGAGGTTTTTTTAAGTACTTTTCTGACTGTTGCTGTACCTATGTAATTTTTTTTTTTTTACCTTGACTTTTAAGCTCTTGTGAGGAAGGGTTGTAGGTCAGTCCTCTACTGCATGTAGGTCTGCAGGAAAACAATCCAGAGGACAGGACATCCTAGACTTAGTACAGTGAAGACTTCTCAGGGCAAATTTCCCTTTTTCTGAGGTCCCTAATGCTGCTATGGCAGCCCTGAAGTTTGAGAGGGAGGCAGGCGATCTGGATCATCTGCTGTGCTGAACTGGTTTTTGCACATTCATGGTATGTAGGTGTGGTGACTAGAACTCGCTGCAACTTACAGTAAATGGGCTCTAGATTTCATCATGCAACTATGAGACAAGGAATGAGGATGTGTGTGACTTGCTTCATTACTTGCAGTATTTCTCAGAACTTATGTGATCAGTTTCCTCTTTGAAAGGAAGAGAGGGTAGGGGAGGTTCGTTGATCTTTGACTATTGTTTTTCACATCCCAGCAAGATGGTATTGTATGTCATTCTAGGTGCCTCTTCGGTATTTACTGGGAATGCTATATATTAACTTCAGCCCTCTCTGGGAGCCTGTAATTGAACTCATAACGTGAGTAAATGAGATTGAATGCTGCAATCTGTGGTTGTCTCACAGAACATTCCTTCCATTGTTATATGAACAAAAGCTGATGTAAAAATGTCCAATTTGAGAGATCTGTGCATGAGAATCTTCATGTGAAATTTTCTGAAATTAATTTAATCTCAAATCTCAACCTGCATAAACTCATACTTTTTAACTTTATTTTCTGATTTTTCATATTACTAAAGCAAATTTGCAACAAATATAGTCAAAAACTATCAGAATTTTGAGTCAAAAGTGGCCAGATTTGATTAGTGTTTTAAAAATGCAAGAAGTCCCTTGCAGATCCCTCATCTCTGACTCTTCTGTCCTTACTGGAAAACTTCTAAATTGTACTGAAGAGTGGGGAAGATTTTATATGTTGACAGCTGAGCTAAATACTGAAATCACTGTCTGCTTTTCATTAGAACTTTATCTTCTTTTTTTTTTTTTTCTGTCCTCTATTCTGTGATTAAAAAGAATGGGATTCTTCCTTTCAAACTAGTGAATCAATTAAAAAAAAATATTAAACCAGATTTTCAAAAGATATATCTGTGCTAATTCTTCCTTTGGTTTTAAATTACATTACAGAACAGATATCAGTAGAAAGCTTGAGAACATCTTTACTCAATTTTAATTTGTTTGAAGCCATGATATACTAGATTTTTTTAATAACAATTGACATTTGATATTCAAAAGTAAAGACAAGGAAGTGCTACAGCTGTGTCATGCAGATGTCTTGTCTTCAGATACCCACATGAAAGCAGTGATTGAAGCTTCTGATTGTGTTGGTAGTTTGCCTAGTGACATGACTTTTCAAATTTTCCCTTTAATTTCATGCTGTCTTATGCTTCTATTAGTTCTCATGCAAAGGAAATGGAGAATAAACAGTTCTGGAAGGTCTTATATGAACATTTGGAGAGGGCTGCTACCTATGCTGGTAAGTCACAGCTCCTAAATGTTATGACAGTAACCCATTGTGAATTATATGGCTGTGTTCATATACGCCCCAAATCTGCATATGATGGGGGAATTCAGAACCAATGCTCTTGATTACCAGCATCATGTCCAGCACAGGAATGGAGAGACTCACAGGAAAACTGTGTCCACTTCTGTCCTAAACACCAAGAAGTGGTTAGAAAAGGCACCTGCATTACAGGAAGGATTTGCAAGTTGTGGGAAGCCGTGCAGCAGTTTCAGCCCTGTTCAAGGATGGCTCTCTCTAGACTGATCAGCAGCAATGACAAAACGGGTACAATGGGGCTGACCATCTTTCTACTCCATAGATTCAGTAGAATTCCTGCAAACTGTTGTTCTTAGGTGTGCTCTTGAGGCTTACCTGTGTGTATATGGAATCTATGATCTCAAGATAGAGCCATGAGCACACAGCAATTTGTGAGCTTCTCTGTTATTCAAGAGAACTAAGCTTAATTGAGATGTGCCAGGATTGTAAAGCACCCCACAATACCTTCTAAGCAATGTGGGTCTTTCAGGTCAGTGCTAAATACGGTTGTCTAAACAGGTACACATCACCAGAACTATTACTTCTATTACGTGGAATTGATCCCTTGCTACTGGCAATTATGAAGTAACCTGAAGATATTTTCTTCATGTATTCTATAGAAATGGAGCTGCAAAATGAACTAGATGAACAGGAGGAACACATTGCTGAAACAGATAGCAAGAACATGCCAGGAGGAGAGGTGGAAAGTGTCTTCCTGGAGCAGCTGAGGACTAGAACAGATTGCAGTGAGCGACTGGACCACACGAACTTCCGGTTTCTGCTGTGGAAAGCACTAGATAAGTTTCCAGACAGAGTGGAACCTAGGTCGAGGGAACTTTCCCCACTTCTTTTGAGATTTATTAGGTAAGTAAGGTTTACTTTTTAGTTGCAAGGGCACTTTGCTTTCAATGTGTTGCTGAGCTTTAAGACTATGGTTATCCCATTATAGACTTTATTTCCTGAATGTATGGCTCATGAGACGACTGTTACCAGTTACAATAACCTTTTGGTTGAAATGTGTATTCTGTAAGAAACATCACAGAAGAGGCAGGCTGAAATTAAATGGGCAGTACATTTCTGCTGCTTGGTCTCCCTTTTTGACTTGCCACAGTCACGGCCTCATTACTCTGTTAGGGAGTGATTTCAGTGGAAATAAAGTTCCTTTTTTTAAAATACATTTTTATTTGTAATCACAGAAGACAAACATTTTCCCCAAAGATGGGGAAAACAGAAGTTTTATTAGAGGCTGTTTTAATTTCCTACCCCTGGAGGGAGAGCAGTGGCGTGCTTGCATGTGTGCATGTATCAGGTAGTACGATGCACATGGTGTAGATATGATCTCATGGCAGATGTAGGTTTCCGATACTCCTCTGTGATTATAAAACCTATATTTTGCTTGCTTTCCTGGAAAAAAATGAACCATGCTGTAGTAGGTTAGTTTCCTCACTCACACTGTTCGCCTGCCCCCTCGAGCATACACAACCCCCACACCTTCCATGTAACTTCTTTACAGACCTTTAGTAACTCAGTCATTCTTGTCTGTCTTCTCTCCATGAGGTACCTCCAGTTTCCTTTAGTGTATTTGGTCACACTGGTCACAATTAGATATACTTTGTGTCTCTGCAACATTGCCTTTGTAGGCAATGCAGCATATAATTACTGAAATATGTTTCTTGGGGAATTTTTAGCCATCTAGTGTCCCAAGACACAATGCCATTTATAATGAGAATGGTCAATTGTGTAGCTTTCAGTTGTTGTTGCACTGAAAGCCTGAAAAATGCTGTGCTGCTTAATTCCTTCCTTTTGTTTTTTTTTAAACACAGAAACGAGTACTACCCAGCAGATTCATTAGTGGCTCCATCTCAGGATCTCAGAAAGAAAACTAGTGGTACAGTAGCAGCAAAAGTACCTGGTGAAGAGGTAAATGATGTTGCTAAGGAGGAGGAAGAAGGAGAAAATGAAGAAGGGGAACTGATTACTGTAGGACTACCAAAAAAGAAAACAAGAAGAGCTGCTGCTAAGTGAGTATTTTAGATATCTCTTGATAGTTTTTTTCACAGAGAGGTAGGGTCAGCAGTTTATGTTGAGAGAAAAGCTATGTTTTCATATATATTTTTCTTCTTTTGTTTGCACTTCATAATTTTGCAGTGGATTATAAGCACTTCAAAGTCAGAAACTCTGCCTTGCACAGTACTAAATATCCAAAAACCTTGCCCAGGCTTTATCAGTATCTTATTATTTGCTGACAGTCTGTGGTTTTTTTTAGTTTAAGCAAAAATTATTTGGTAATCTGAAGCCATTGTGAAGTTTTCAGAGGCCACTGTAGCTGCATTTGCCTGGCTTCTCTGTGTCTATCTGTTGATCTTTTAAAACCATGGGCACTGCGAACACTTTGAAAAGTTAGACTATTCGCTTAGTTATCTTAATACTGGGATTCTGCAGTCACCTACCTGTTATAAATCTTGTTCCTGGTTTTCTTCTCAGGGGCAAAGATTTTTCTTTTGGTATTTTAGACTGAAGCTACATGTTGTTGTAATATCATTGTTTACAGTGCTGAATACATGGAGAAAGTGACTCCTTGTATGAATTCTCCACAGTTTCTCTAGTCAGATGCTTTTTACCCTGATGACCTCTATCAAACATCCATTGCAAATACATCACAAGGGTTTGTATTTGCCACTTTTTCTGCAAAGGATGGCCCTTGTAATGACAGAACTTCAAAATGTCACATGTTGGAACCTGACGAGTATTTGATATGTAACCTGAAGTGTCATTTAATCCCAGGTGTCTTATAGGCATTTCATTTTTTTCCTAGATTCTGCCTTGTATCTGCAAATTAGCAGCAGTTAAAATACAGTGACAGTCCAAGATTTTTTTTTTTTTTTCCCCCAACCTCCATTTAAAAATGTCCACCTACTCAAGTTGCAATATTAGTTTCTAGTAGCAGTAATAAAGGCATAGATTTACCAGAAATGTGTTAATGAGTTCTTGAGTGACCTCCCTTTGTCTTCACCCTGGACAGTTCATGCAGCCAGGCCTGTGCAGCAGGAGGAGAGCCCTCATGAGGCTGCTGCCTACAAAGTCTGGCTGAGGAGGACCCACTGCCACCCACCCCAAGCTTGGCATAAGGTTGCCAGAAGGTAGAATACTCATCCGTTGGCTTAGCCCAGCCATGGAGGATGGTGGCCCAGCTCAGTGTCTGGAGAGTTCAGTGTAAACTACCAGGGGGAGCAGCTGGATGAGGACACAGTGCGTAGGCTAGAGGAGATCTCACACCTTTCTTATCCTGATCACCTCTCTTCCACAAAGTGGAAGTGGGGCAGATGTGGGGTGACGCAGCCACTTCTAGAGGAACTGACTCCCATCTGAGCTTGCAGCCCAGCATAAGTCCAGCATAGTCTGCAGCTAAGTGGAACCCTGCACATTAATAGCAGTGAAATGGGCACCAGGTAAGGAAGGACAAGTGAGTAAATAAAGCATTAACTCACCAGTTCAGTGTTGCAGGCTGAGCTGACAGAAGTAAACTGCATCCTTACTCTTTGTGTTCCTTTCTCATCAAAAGCTGAGCCCATGTAGTCCTACTGAGGAAATGGTCTTCTCTGTGCAGTGAAGTGACATGTGGAAGGAGCTACTTAGGAGAGTGAACAGGTTACCTCTTGCTGTACCTGTGAAATGAAGGCCTGTACACTTGAGATCTTGTGTTGTTTTTTCTTTGGTTTTTTTTTTTTTTTTATTAATAACTTTAAGTAAAAGTTCCCTATTTGTTTATGATAACACAGAATTGTGTCTTTTGGTCACTTAAAAACATAATTGTTTTGGTTTGCTTTCCAGGCAACTAATAGCCCACTTACAAGTTTTCTCTAAGTTCTCGAATCCTCGTGCATTGTATCTGGAGCAGAAGTTGAATGCATTGTATACCCAGGTGATACTGTTTGTTGGCTTTTAGAACTACTGCTAATAAGTGAACTCATTTGAATTCAGTGTCTGAGACTAGGGAAACCTGTCATTTTCGGAACCCAGCCATGAGGTCTGAAAAAGGAGCTGGCCTTGAGAGGGACTCCGAGCTGGCTTCACTTGAACCCCTTTCGCAAAGACCTGAGATACCTGGCCTAGTTTGCCAGGAGTGGCTCGTGCAAACACATCTGGATGCAGAAAAGTAGTAGTCTATGGCAAGATGAAGGAGTGGTTGTAGGGGGAATTTGTTCCACTTGTGCAGCAGAATCTGGAAAAGGATTTTGAATCCAAAGCTTGGGGAAGACCTGAGGAGTTTTGTCTGCCCTACAGTGTTGTGTCTACAAAGAATATGGTCAATGGGAACAACAGACCAGTTTGCATTTAAAAAAAAAAAAAAAAAAAAAAAAAAAACCACCACCATAATGTCTTCTTGAAGAATATTCAGTTTGATGAGATCCCTTTTTGAGGGATTTTGCTGATTAAATTGTCAAAACCTGACTCTGAAAAGGGATTCTAAGTCTTTATCCTACACTCCTTGAAAGGGTTGTTTCCCAGTTTCTGGATTTGTTCAGATCATTCAGGTTTGCTCTAATTGTTCCCAGTTTGTGGTCTCTGACTGCAGTCAGTGGGCTGTAGTACTGTATTAAATTATATGAACCTGTTAGTTCCTTGGCTTTCACCTGGCAGACAGTGTGGAAGTTGGAAGGTCTATTTTTTAATCCGCAAGTCTGAGAATCTCTTGATTCTCCATGTCCACTCTGTTTTCAGTCAACCTCAGAATTTTGCTTAGGAGAGGAGTTGATCCATATATTTGCTTGCCTGTATTCTTAAGAAAATACTGAACAGATGTGTGCATGTCAGAATAGTGTGTGAAGAAAGCCTGACATAAGAAGAGAGATTACTTTGTCACTTACTGTTTGCTATTTGTGTGTCTTAGCATATGTGTTGTCATGGCAGGTGTGTTCATCCAGCTTAGGGGCATCATGGCAAAGTGACCTGTGATGATTCTAGCCTGTGGTGTTTGGTAGGAGACTGAAGAACTGATAAGAATGCTGCCTGGGGAAATGATCTGTATGTCTTAGTGCCTAGGTTATAAAGAGTCATCTTTGTGAGAGGGCAAATCTCAGTGAGACTTTGCACATCAATCCTTACGAGTATTTTGTGTTTGTGAAAGGAAAGAAATACAGGCGTCTTGCGACGGTGTGGATAATCTGCTTTTTAATCCAGTCTTTACAGATACGCAGCTGGTGGCTAGTTTTGGAGGCTGAAAGTGCAAGCTGACCATGGTTCAAAAAACAATTAGGAAAAAACAAATTGCAACTGTCTTGACTATAACTACCAGGAACCACATCCACTTTTCATGAGTGATAGTTACGTATTCACATCCTGGCTTTTTACTGACAACACATGCATTCTGTTTCCATTTTGATAAGTTGGTCCAAAACCTGTTTGAGCTTGGAACATTTGTGTTGTTTCTCTGTTTTCGCTAAGGACATCTGTCTTCTACATAAGGACACATTTTCTTTCTTGTATCATTTGCAGTTACTGTCCCATCAAGACCAGAATGTGCAGAGAATAGCTCTTGACTGTATAATGACATACAAACATCCTCATCTACTACCATACAGGTAGAATCTTTTCTATTATTTTTGGCATCATTGAATGAGCCTTCTGTTTCAGAAGCCTGCTTGAGGTCAGCTGCCTCAGAGAACCTCTTTCCTGTATTTCTTAAAGACATGATTCTATGTATAAATTTTAATTTTAGCTAGCTGTATATTTCCTATCTAAAACAGGAAATAAGACCCTGATGTTGGTCAGTGTCTATTCTGTTTACAGGAAAGTGCCAACACTTTCATTGTGTCCCAGAATAATGTGTGCTTAGTAGTTGAATTATTTCAAAAAGTGCTGTTGTACTGATGATTTATAACCATCCAGAGAAAGTGACAGCATAAAACTGTAGTTTGTGGTGGAATAATCTCTTCAGAATGTGTCCAGGAGGTGCTTTCCTACATTATTAACTTAATGGCTTTTAAAATATTTTTTGATAATAGGCTGGGAACATAGTACTGTAATACTTTATATACAACATAGTTTAGATAGGCAATCGGGCACAGATGTAGGCATATGTGTATGTTTGTTTATTTTTATAAACCCTGCCTGCCCTCAAATCATGTTTATTCTCAGGGAGAACTTGCAAAGGCTACTGGAGGACAAGAGTTTTAAAGAAGAAATAGTCCATTTCAGTATTTCTGAGGAGACTGCTGTAGTAAAAATGGAGCATCGACCAGATCTCATCCCTGTTCTCATGAGGTGTGTCACGAAGCGCAGGCTTCAGAGTTTCGTGTCAAAAGTACCATGAGCAGAAATGTAATGCAGCTGCTTCTTATTTTAAACAGTTAGGGGAAATCTCTGTTTGACTGTACAGTTTGATGACTTAGTTTATGATGTTCTGTATGGTTTCCTTTATTAACACATTTATGCAACATGTTAGGCAAATGGTGTTTTCTTTTAAAACTGCATTTTGGTAAATACTGTTTCTGCTAAGGCTTACAGTGTACTGTGAAAACATTTCAGTTCCCTGAATATTGCCACTTACTTTGACTAAGATACAGTGATTTAAGTTATTGTGCAGAAAACTACTTTTACACCTGCAGTCTCCAGCAAAACTTCCATTGTAGTAGCAGAAGCTGATCTTCCACTGGGATGTTTTTGAGCAATGTATAACAGTATATTCAGTGGAGACCCTGAAGGGGGGTCTTCCATTCATCTTGTTGTCACTAGAGAATATTTTTAGATGGAGTTGCCCCTGCAGAATAAGAGGCTGGGAAATGGACAACTTGCTGAAAGCTAATGCAACTTCTTTTTGGCTCTTGAAGAATTCTCTATGGCAGAATGAGAAACAAAACAGGGAGCAAAACACAGGGCAAGTCTTCAGCAGGCACTCGCATGTCCATCGTTCTGCGATTCCTTGCTGGCTCACTGCCGGAAGAGATACGGATGTTCTTGGATCTACTCTTTGAAGCTGTGAAGCAATTCAGTAATGGTGGGTACAGGCAGTAGAACCTGGGGGTGTGGTGCTTCATGACCTGTAGAGATGTGTTACATCAATGCCGTTACACGCTTCAGAATGTCTCTAACAGTCCCTTGGAAGGACGAAAGGATGAAAGTAAACTTTTGATAATGACTGGGATTCCTGTGGGCTTTTTTTTTTTTTACAAAATGTGATTGCTCTGTTTTACAGCTCCAGGGTCAGAAAAATGGAATAACTTGCCACAGCTATGTCAGTAAGCTAGAGCAGGCCAGGAATGAGCAATTGCTGGCATTGTAGACTAGTCTGCCTACTATGGCAATAAACAGAGGATGTAAAATGCCCTGATATTGTACCAGTGGGAAGTATTTGTGTGTCACAGAGAGACTGAGACCCAGAGCTGTCTTCATGCAAAAAGCTGAATGTGCAGGTCTCTTAATTTAGGGCCAGATTATACTCTTTTTCACTGAAAATTGATTTTGGTGGTGAGTATCTTCATGGTGCTTCTCTAGATAAGTGGCTGTCCCATTGCCTATTGCAGGGCCTTGCCAGACTGCAGTGCTTCGAAGTATGTCAGAGCTGGATTTAGCTAAAGTCCTGCCTCTTGGACGTCAGCATAGCCTCTTCAACAGCCTTGAAGTTGTGCTGAAAAACATGGGACATTTGATCCATCAGTACCTGCCTGAAATTCTACAGATTCTGCTCTGCATGACAGCTGTGGTATCCTGCATCCTTCAGCAAAGAGAGAAGGTACAGTATATGCAAACAATATACAAGCAAACATGTAAATTAAATTCCTTTCTCTCCTCCTCCCCTTAGCTTCCATGTGTATGCACAACTTTGCTGGTTCAGGTAAACATAAGTTTAATGTCAGCATGGCATGAAGCTTAGCAGCTAGATGTCTGTCGAAATAGATACAAATGATGTTTGTCTGAAAGTGCTACAGGGCTCAGGCAGTGCAGGCAGAGTTTTTGTTTGAGTTGCTGAAGCAAAAGTTGAAGTTGATCTCTCTGTGTTGTTACCTGTGTGCTCTGTGGAGAAAGGGGCATGAGGGAGAGCTAAATGGTCTGTTGTAAGGACATAGAGCCTATGGCTGGAAGTTTAAATTTGCCTTTAAAATTTAGTTTTTTGGCTGCAAGAATAAAATATTTGAACAGGGAACACGGAGGACTTAAATTTTCCTTGCCTGGGGACTTCAGAGGAAAACTTGTCTTGGAGGTGTTTTGTTGCAGTGCCAGACCCAGGGGGGGAGGGGAGCTCAGCATTGTGGATGACCACAGTGGTTATCTACAGTGATAATCATCTCCTGTCATGGGACACAAGGAGAATGTGGCTATCAGCCATGCTTTCAGCATACTAGAAACACGTTCACCTCTCTGTCAGGAGTAGTCATGGTAATCCAGTGTTACAATTTGGGTCTCAGCCAAGTATCTGCAGAGCACTCTGAGGTTGTTTTTTTTTGTTTTTTTTTTTTCCTTTGCAGTGCAATGGCTGTACATGTAGAAAGGTCAGGTAAGGAAAACATTCTGTTAAAGATTGGCTGCACCTAAACATGAGGTCTCTTGGCTTACTGCTGCCCTGTGCCCAGGAGAGCAGCACAGAGATCCCTGAGCTCTAGCCCAGCTAGCTCAGCGGGTCTGTTGCCAACTGTTTGGAAGCTATGAGACTGAGCCAGGCTTTTCTGTCTTTCTGAAACCAGTGCCTTTGCCAGACTTCAATCCAAATAGGAAGAGGAAAGCTCGAATCTGGCCTGTTGCAAAGCCTCATCACATGACAGGTGCAAAACAAGCAAACTGCAGAGTCATCATCATCACTGAGGTGTTGGGAGGAGTTATGAGATAGTAGACCGAGCAAGTGATGTTAAGTAATGAAAGTTTTGTCAGAGGTTAGAATTTGCATTGAAAACAATTGGTCAAAGCAAGCCCTTGCAGTCAGGTGGCATCCAGGGTGCCATAGTTGCCTGCAGACTGCACAGAAACTTCATATGTCTTTGTTTATGAAGGCAATGAGCAAATATTAGGTTAGCAGCATCCCACTGTCTGATTTAGGCACAAGCAATCCATTGCTTCCATATTTTAAACTGGGATAGGAGTTTTGAAAGCTGCTTCATTCATTGCTGGGATGGTCACGTTTTGCCAGGGTTACTACCATAATCCTGTCGCTGTTGTAACCCTGTTGCTGTTGCGTAATGTGTGGAGTGACAGTGTCATTTGTCTGAACTCAATTTAGCACTTCATTAGCCCATGAGATACTAAAAGCTCAAGGAAGAGTGTGAGAAATCTCCTTATCTTGGCTAATGATTAGAAGACATTCTTGGAGTTTGAGAGTAATTTATTGTAGGCTGATACTGCCTGGAGAGTTAAACATGAACTTTGACTGTTTTAAGCCAAGTTACTAATTTTCCATTTCCTACTGATTGTATTCAGTATTGAATTTCTTTAGTCCTCTGGGATCAAGTCTTTTAGAGGACACTCACGATGATTGAACAGTGGGAGATTCAAAATTATTTCACTTGTATTAGCATTAGCAGTCTGGTTTGTGCTGTCTTTGGCCCTTCAAGCAGCTTATTTGCTGCCCAGAAGCACAGTTGTGCACTGTTAGTATACATTCAGAACAGGCTGGGAGGTCCTGAGCAAGATCACGTTTGGTTCCTTTTCCACTATCTACTCTTGTCATTTTACCTGTGATTTTGGGTGCAAAGGAAGTATAGAAGTGTATCGCATAGTAGAGGCTCATGTCTTCAGAAGTCCGTAGGCCAAATAAGAGGTGTGATGTCTTCCAGTGAGGCTTTAACACAAAAGCTGCTTTGCAAAATAAGAGATACAAGTATTTATTCTGTGTGGTAGATTACTTACTGGAGACTCTGAGGAACCTAAGACATAGTTCCAGCCTTAGACAGTGGCCTTTATTTGCTTTGACGTGGCTTTGTTTCTGAGACTGGAGTTCAGTGCCTCTGCACTGTGGAGCTACCTCAGCTGTTTGTGCTGAGAGCTGCATTGCACAGCGTGGAAATAACTTAGGTTACTCAAGACTCTTCTCCCTGAGAAGAGTCAAAAGGCAGCAGTTCACAAATAACTTCATGTTTAGTTGTGTGGCTGATTTTGTTACTGAAATGTTTTCACCAAGAAAGGCTGTGGAATGTAACCACTGAATGGGTACAGGAAGCGTTCTCCTGTAACCAAATTATATACTTCCTTCCTGCACCATTGGAGGAGGTGAATCACATTCTTGCCTTCTGTATTCCTCCCCCTTCTCCTTGTCTTTTGACTTCTTTTCTTCCCAGTAGATCTCAATGTGCAACATACAACTTTAATTTCAAGAGCTGATTTGGGTCCTTTCCTGTGTAAAATAGTTATTATTTAAGTGTCAGGACTGGAAATGTAACTGTGGTGTAGTGTTTTGTGCAAAAAGAGCAGATGCTACTTTAAACCTGTCAGCATGGATTTTCATGAGCTGAAGGAGTCCTAGAATCATAGAATGGCTTAGGTCAGAAGGGACCCTAGAGATCATCTAATCCAACCTTCCTACCATGGTCAGGGACAGCTCTCAACTAGACCAGGTTGCTCAAAGCCACATCCAACCTGGCCTTGAACACCTCCAGGGAAGGGACATCCACAACTTCTCTGGGCAAACTATTCCTGACTCTTGCCACCCTTATACTGGAGAACTTCTTCCTAAGATTTAGTCTAAACCTACTCTCCTTCAGTTTTAAACCATTTCCCCTTGTCCTGTCACTGGACACTCTTGTGAAAAGTCCCTCTGCCACCTTCCTGTAGGTTCCCTTCAGCTATTTGAAGGCAGTTATAAGGTCCCCCCAGAGTCTTCTCTTCTCCAGGCTGAACCATCCCAGTGCCCTCAGCCTATCCTCATAGCAGAAATACTCCAGCCCCTGGATCAACTTTATGGCCCTTCTCTGGACTCGTTCCAACAGTCTACATCCTTTTTATGATGGGGACTGGTAATGTCTGTTTTATGGGTGAGGTTAGGAACAGGCATCTCTTAGAAAAATTCAGGTCAGCTGTGAGAGCTGGGTTGCTACGTGAACAATTACAGGAGAAAACCAGAACATTGTGATAGTTCTAGGAAAGGTTTTATCTGTGGTCAATGAATTGCTGTATTTAATTTCAGAGCAAGTAGTTAGTTGTTCTGCAAAGGCCTTACTGGAGTCTTTGTTTATTTTTACAGGTCCAACCTAGGTTGATTAATCCACTGAAGAATTTGAGGCGGCTTGGACTCAAGCTTGTGACAGAGTTTTTTTCTGATTATGAGACCTACAGCTTTAGTGTGGAAGAGATTGATGCAGTTTTCCATGCAGTGGTGTGGCCTCAGGTAAGTATTTCTTGTTCCTCCAAGCAGCTTGTGTGTAACACGGACCATGCAGAGAGCTCCACTGTGTCAGTTATATACATCACAGGATTGGATGTGGACTTGGATAGATGGGATTATGATGGTGTCTATACAAGGCCAGTTTCTTGGCTGGTGTCTGATAAGCTCTGGAATAATCCAGAATATTATCTAATTATATATAATTATATATTTATTACATAATATAACATTAATCAT
>NW_008612369.1:1156-1403 GCF_000691845.1 Merops nubicus | reverse complement strand
GGGCCCGGAGAGGGGCACGGTGGGGTCCGGCCGGTTTTCAGCCCCGGGCTCCCTCTGCAGAGCTGCGTTGCCTCCTCAGCCCAGCGCTATCACGAGCGTGTTCCCAAGAGGCCTCCTGACGCCGTGACGCGCTCTGCTCCCCACCCTGACTGCCGCGCTGCTCAGGCAGCTCCCCAGAGCCTGCCCGCCTCGGGCCTGCCACCCACCCCCCGGGGCGCCAGGGTCAGCCATCGCAGAGCCCCATCAG
>NW_008612369.1:0-1094 GCF_000691845.1 Merops nubicus | reverse complement strand
TCAGCCTGAAAAGCCCCAGGCTCTCCTCCTCCATGGTGAGCCCCTGAGCCCTCAGTTCTCACTAGATCCTTCATCTCCTGCACCTAAACAGGAAGCCATAGGAAAGCCAGAGGGGGGCATTGAGGAGATGAGCTGAAGGACTGAGGCGTGCATCAGGCAGTCTGAGCGGGATCTGCCAGCAGCCCACGGCCGGGCTGTGCCCGAGCGAGTTTGTGTGATGCAGAAGTCATGCAGCTGATCGGTGCTGGGGAGGATGTTCTCAGCGTGCAGGTCCTGGGGGATGCCAGCAGCACGGACCTGCAAGGCCTGAGTGGCTGCGCTTCCCCCTTTGCTGGGGCTCCCGCCGCCCCGCTGTGCGTGTCCTGGCTGTGCTGAGCTTGTGGGGGAAGACCCTGCAGCCAGAGGTGCTCACCAGACAGTGGCAGAAGGGGGTCTGATGCCCATCAGGCTGGGCAGGATGGTTCTGATGGCCTCTTGAAGATACTGAAGAACTCCTGGAACGCATCTTTGGGTAAGCCACTGCTGCTGTCCTTCCTCCTGGTGGAGATCAGCTGGTTTCTGACCCCCTGCAGTGGGGAGGGGTTTGAGTGCAGGTACAGCACCCTCTGGGAGCTGCCCGACACTGGATTGGGCCCTGCCTCGCGGGGAAGCTTTAGCACTGAGCTGTGGCCGTGCTGGGTGCAGGCCCTGGGAGCAGCGGGGCTGTGGGAGGTCTGTTCCTCACCCTGCCAGCGTCCCCTCAGCCCATCGCTTCCTCGAGGCTCCTCACATAAGGGGCATTTTGGGTCCTTTACCTGCCGAGAGCGCGTCGCCTTTTGCTTGGGGCAGCTGAGGAGCTGGGCTGGGAGCTCCTGATCGTGATGGGTCACTGCCTGCTGACCCGGCTCTCAGCTGTGGCTGGGAGCCAGTCACGGGTGGTGCAGCGTGGGAGGTGACGGTATAATAACATGTGACAACAGCATTTGATTCACGGCCAGCACCTGCAGGTTCTTCAGCATCCAGCTGTGGCGTGTTGTGCAACCAAGGCAGTGCGTGGGCCTGGTGTCACCGGGAGCTGCTGGCCCTGCGCCCGCAGGACGGGTCAGGGGAGCCGG
>NW_008612368.1:0-7097 GCF_000691845.1 Merops nubicus | reverse complement strand
TGCATCAAAAAAAGCATGGCCAGCAGACCGAGAGAGATGATCTAGAAGAGGAAGAAACTGTATAGCCATAAGTTATTTAGGTCAACCTGTATTAGCTTCACTGAATCACATTGGCAGGGGTCTATCAATAAGTATTACAGAAGGCAAAAATTTCTGTTTCTCATCAACAGTGGAATGAATTCAGGAGAACTATAATATATCTAGATCCTCTCTATTTTTTTTTTTTTTTTTTTTTTCATAAATTGGCTTTTGTTTTTGTCTAACAACAACCATTCAGGGAAATATTTTCTTTTAGTATTTTCTTCTAAAGATACCTTGTCCCTTCAGGATACTTTTTCTTTATATATTCTGGCACATTCTAGCAGCTACAGCAGGAACAGTTCCTGTCCTGTTGTAGGATTGATTATTTCTACTGAAGAAGACTCTAATTTGACTCCAAACAGAAAAAGACCTGGACCTATTTGTTGTTTATGTGAGCTACAGAGCAAGGAAAATTTAGTATTCTGGTAGCACAGACATTTATTTTGTCTCTTTCTACTAGAACATCTACAATCTTTTTCAGAAACTTTGCCAAGCTGTTGAAATGTTACCAAAATGTATGCCAGATGTCCATATTGTCAACAAGATTTCCTCAGACATGCCTACTTCAGGGAGACAGAACCCTTATGCCCTACACTTCACAGGCAAAGAGGATTTGAGGGTCTAAATATCAACATCTGTCCCTAAGATGATCACTCCTCTTGAATAATGTGCTGGATGTCTTATCCATGCCCTACAGAGGTGAGTGAAAAAATGAGTCACACAGAAATAACTGAAGAGGATGAAGATTTAGTAAGAGTGTGTTCTGTCCCGGTTAGAAGGCAGAACTGTGTCCCACTTCCCTTATCCCTCAGTTTCCCAGGTAGAGAGGTAAATAAGGAAGGCAGGGGTAATGAAAACCTTGCACCAAATTGAAGATTAACAAAATGAAATATATTGTTTAACAGGGATCAGAAAGGAAGAAGGGTAGGGGTTTAACAGGGAAGGGGGGTTGTAGGAACAACAAGGTAAGGAAGATTAAACTTCCAAATATACAAAACCCAAATGCTGGATCTCGCTGGATTGAGGTGGATTGAAGCTGGATGCACAATCCTTGGACGTGGATGGAGGCAGGGAAGAGTCTGTAGATCAGGCCCAGGTTTCCAAGATGGCCACGGCCACGTGTAGCACAGGGAGCAGCAGAGCAGCGTGTGCCCAGGTGCAAGGTCAAAGGAGCAAGAGGAAGAGAGAAGAGGAAGAGAGCGAGGCGTGTCTTTCTCCCCTTTTTATAGACCTTGGCAGGAAGTCCCGAAGACAGGAAAAGGGGAGTGGGAATAGGACAGGTGTACGCCCCTTTCATTCAGGCTTGTACCTGGTTTAGGGTTTCAGACCTCCACCCACCAGGGGCAGCAGGTTTCAAACCATTACAGAGTGTTTCTGGATAGAGAGTCTTAAAAACTAAATCTGGACATTAATGAAAGCTGATAATAGAAAAGTATGTATGTTTCTAGAAACCAACTGTTTGTGAGTTTTGTTTTGTTTTGGATTTTTTTTGTTTGTTTGGGTTTTGTTTTGTTTTGCTTTGTTTTGTTTTGTTTTATTTTTCTCCAGGATTTTTATACAGAATCATGACATTTTGAAAGTATGAATTTTGTAACTTGGGTAATAAATTGGTTATACTGAGCTTAGTGTAATACAACATTCTAAATTAATAGAATTACTTAGCAACTGGATCAGGCAACTGTGTTAACAAATGCCCAGAGTATGCATCACAGTCCTTCCACAAAATGATGCTGTTTCCCATGTCACATATGTAATGTATTATTCAGAATTTTTTTCAGGATCATATTTCACAGTATCTCTGGCTAACCATGTGAGATCAATATATCTGCAAACTGTGTGGCAAAAAAACAATCGAATATTTAATTAGCAAGAATCTGCATGTATGCCAGTTAATAGTGCCCAATGACTGAGGCTTATTTCCTCAGTGCAGGGAAAACAACAATTTGTAATCCTCTCCTCCTCCTGAGGTAAATTATGAATTGAATTATAGCACCCTTCTTTTCTTGAGATGTGTTTACATTTGCAGCTTTAGTCCTGATATGGTCATTATGCCCCTTACCAAAGGTAAAACGCTGCCAGCTATTTTCCTGTTGGTGCATTGTGGAATAAGAAAATACAGCAGCAGAGATTTCCTCTCTCTAGTCTCTGTGGAAATAAGAGGGAGTAGGGAACACCTGAAACAGTGTATTTCAAAAGCTTTCTCTTCTTTCCCCCTTACTTCTTAATCTTTTAAGAAGTGGGTGGGTAGTGCTTCATATTGCCCTGTCTGCGGACACTCAGGGGAGTTTTAAGTGCTTACCACAGGTTCACATAAGGTGAAATAGTCTAGAGAAAGATTCTTAGTTCAAAAGAAAACTTCTTATAGACAAGTGGAGGTTATTCTGCTAGGTCTGAGTCATTGTTGCATTAAAAAAAAAAAAAAAAGACCAGAAATATTTGAGAAGATATCATGATACAGTTAACTCTTGTCTGTACTCTGAAGACAGATAGTGGTAGAAAAGGCTTAAGCTATTTTTATTGGAATAGGTTCTGTATTGGTTTTGCTAATGGTTTATACATGATCTCGGCTAACCTGTCACTCAGCTGTTCATCCTAGGGCTACTAAAACTGCCTGTGAACAAGTGAAAGATTAGCAAGACTGGAGTTTTCAGCTGTGATCTTCTGTATATCCTTCAATTCTACTTTGAGTCCAAGCATTGCAGGAAAAAATTTACAGAAGCTAAAAATTATACGAGAATCGGTGCATTTACAGATGGGATTAGGGCAAACAATAACACGTTAAATCAGTTTACCAGGACTCAACTATCTTCAACACAAATGGATTCAAATGTTCCACACTTTTCAAAAGTTTGAGAATAAAAGATAACAAAACTAAGAACAGTAAACAACATAGTCTTAGAAAGAACAAATCAAAGCATATTTTACTTCAAATTTCTAAAATTTCGGAATGCCAAGAATACAGTGTCAAATGCACAGACTTTAATGAAATTTAAAAACACTTCTCTCATTTTTTTCATAGTTAAATTAAAATGGGTTAGTATAGCTGCTGTTGTGGTTTGAGGCTTGGAATGGGGATGTGACCTTCCAGCAACTGGGAGGACCCCGGGTGGGGGTGAAACCATTGTATTCCCTCCCCTTCCCACACACACTCTGATAAGAGGCAGGGTGTGGTTTCTTATTTCACTCCTGCCTTGGAGCTCGGAGAGGAAAATTGTCCTTTCACTCCATGGGACCCTGGAACCATTTCTGAGGGTTTTGTATATTTTACTTTTTGTATTTTTTCCCCTAATCTTTGTATATATTATTTTCCTTACCTCCCTTTTTCGTTTTCTGTTCCTTGTTGAACAATATACTTCATTTTTTTTCCAAAGTCTCTCTGTCTCTCGGGGGTGGGGGGGGGAGAGGCGAGTACATAGTTCTGTTCCGTGTGGGACCCGGCCTGAACCCCTTTTTACACGGAACCAGGACAGCTGCCATATCTTGTAATTTTAAGATCAGCCGTGAAAAGAGGAGTGATAGCTAGTCCAATGTCAGGGTCATTGGGAAGGGTCATGGATCAGTGTCAAGCACTGAAAATCTTTGCTTAGAAAAATAAACTGACTGCATTTAATTGATTAAAAGTAGTTCTGTTGCAAAGAGTGATATTTAAATATTACCTCTTACTGTTAGTTTTACTGATGAACTGTCAGAGCAGGAGATTTAAGAAGAAGCTAAAATCCCATGATTAAGCCTGCAGGGATTGTGCGTCACTATGTAAAATCAAATTATGTCTGGTGTAATAAAGGAATTTCATGTGGAATAGGAAACAAGAAGTTTCTAAGCTGGGAGGTGGGGCAAAGCTATCACAAAGAGTGGTTTTGCAGTGAATGGCAATCATATGCTTTAATTAAACCTCAAATCCAAACAGAATAGAAAAACAGTGTCCATGGAACAGACTTTTATTAAACAGAGCCATGTGACAGAAGTTCTGGTGAAAAAGCAATACTTGCCATTTAATATTTATTTGCTTTACCGTGCGATCTTGATTATCCACATAATAGGACAGCGTACACTAAGTGAAAAAGAACAACTCCCTTATCTTGCAGTTAACTTTTTCACAGACTTTCATACCACTGACATTAAAAAGAAACAAAGCTAACCTAATGACACTAAAGAAGCAAGAAACATATACACTATGGTCATACATATGCATCAAATTAACTTTGATTTTGGAGTTGTCTGGTTTCGTTGGTTTGTTTGTTTGCTTGCTTGCTTAAATATGAGTAGAATTTAGTTTAGACATCATTTTCTTGAAGCTGGGATGGGAAATATTATGGAAAATCTGTAACTGGAGGTCACCCTTGTTCAGAGATTTTTCCTCCATTTTTCCTTCAGAGATAAGTCAGCCAGGCTCCTAAGGAGGCGTCATAGAAAAGGTGGCTTCCAGATACATCTGTCCTATATTCACCCAGAGATTTAACAGATAGACTAATGACAAAATAAATTTGCTCAGGATGGGTCAGTGCCTGTCAGTGTAGAAACCTAGTGTATGAAAACACAGTAGTGTTTCAGCACTGTACTGATGTGTGACTTGTTTAGCCCATTTTGGGACTCAGCATGGACTCCCACAGGAACTCTGAAGATCAGTACCAGGTTTCTTACCTTCGTGGCTAATTCACTGGCTTTGAGATTGCCTTTAGAAAATCATTCATATCAGAACATTAATACATTAACTTTTCCTCCCTGAAAATTACAATTTATATTTACAAATTTATATTAACATGTAATATGCATGTTTATCATCCTTTTTTTTTTTAAAAAAAAAAAAAAAAAACATGTTCCTAAACCTATGCAAAGGAGGACCTAGAATCTTATTATCTGTACACAGACACAAAAAATTAGCTTTCTCTTGAGCACACTTCAGGTGATCAGACAACAGTTTGTAGCCATTCAGGATTAACAGTGGTAGCTAGCTCTGTGCTTCAGACCCACATATTCCATAAGCACTCATATTGCCTGTCTTCAAATGAAATAACTAATGAATGAATTGTTGTCTACAATTATCAAGAAACACCGTCTTTTCTATGTTGCATTGTCTATTTGCCTTTCTTTATAAAAATAATTTTATGGTTTGTGGTTTTTTTTAATGCATGAAGGAGGTGAAAAAATATTCTAGCAGCCTTGTTTTTCTTACTTGAATAAGCCTATTAAAACTGTTGTCTGGTTTGTTTTTTTGGGGGTTGTTTGTTTGTTTGTTTGTTTTTCAGGTAGATAAAGGTAGTTTAGATGAGTGGAATATATTTAATCTTGCATTACGCTGTTCCTTACTGGGTTTGGTGAAATAGTGTTCTATGTACAGATTAAGGCCAGAAATGGAGCAGTGTCTTACAAGGGTTGTGAGGGGGATTGGTTTCGAAGTATGCAACTTTTTTTGTGAAAGTTATATGGAAGCATGCATTTAATTTACTGACATGTGTTATGCAAAAAATACTCTTTATGTGCTAAAATGCAAAGATGTGGCATAAAGCATAAAGCAAGCAAACTTTTTTTCAAACTTATTTTAACCCCTTTAGTCATAAACACAACTTTTTCTGAAGTGTAGTGTGACGACCTTATATTAGTTGTCTTGCTTATTTTTAATTATGACAATTACACACTAATTAGCTAAAAAATAAATGTTATCTAAACACGAATGTGTTCTGAGAATGAAAACTAAACCTTCTCTTCCATTTTTAGGGGAAAGTCAAAGTCATTGTATGCCTCATAAACATTTCGTTAACCTGCAGAATTCATTAAAAATGCCTTTTTTATACAGCTGGGTAATTCATCAAGGTAAAATTTTAAACAAAGGCAATTTTTTCAGTTACTTCCTCTTTGAGTGTTTTGCTGGTAAACTTAATCATTCAATAGGCTCTTCTAATGTGTTTTTAATTACTTTATAAATTGACTTGAGGATAGGGTTAAGTGTTTAGATATTCTTCTGTATTGGAATTTTCTGTTCTTTTACAGGTTTTATTTTAATCCACAGTGAATCATTGGTTATTTTCATATACTAATCCCATAATGTGTAAATTATTATTTGCATCTTTCCATATTACATTAAAAAGTAAATGCAAACTTTACATTTCCAGGAATATAAATGTAATGATCCAGGAAAAGGATGAACAACGAGTTCAGTGGGATGCATTCTAGTCTTGCTGCAGTGAAGCAGAATTTACAGCTTATACTCAAGAGGAGGAAAATCCACATAAAAGAGGTTTATTCTAAACCACTTCCATGATATTTCAATTTGCAATTGACTTTGGAATGTTATGACCAATGAGAATCAAATCTCTGAAATATAAAGACATTTTAACAATTACTCTACTGTTATATTTAATGATCCTGCTAAGGCAGGTTAACAGCTTGATTTTACTAGAAAATGTTCAAGTAGGTATCTCTAGTAATTTACTTTTAATTAGGAATTTATTTCCTCTAATTTCTAAGATTATTTTGTTTATGTTTTGTAGGATTAATAGCATATGCTGCAGATAAAAGCAAAGAACCTCACAGTACATTTGAAACATTTTGACTCCAGAACTCTGAGTGCTCATTTGAAACAAAAAAATACTCAGTTAGCTGACCTCCTTCTTTAATTGTGTTTCTATAAAAAATGATTCCAACACAGCAACTTATTTTATTTATTTTAAATATTCTACATAAGAGAAGGTAATCTCTCTACCAGGATGAGGTGTGGATTTTTTTTTTTGTTGTTGTTTGTTGGTTTGGTTTTGTTTTTTAAGAAGTAAAATAATAAGCTTTTACTTCTGGGGACTATGAACAATGCTAAAAACATCTTCGCATGCAATATGGTGTGTCCATCTCTTAACAGTTTTCATACTAAGAAAAAACAGTAAGTAGTACAAGGAAAAGATATAATTAGGTTTATGCATGTATTTTTTAAAAAAAGTCATTGTAGGCAAACTCTTTTTACTATTGACCTTTCTAACTTTCCTGTTCTCTTTCTTCTTTTAGAATCATAGAATGTTTTAGGCTAG
>NW_008612367.1:11083-20681 GCF_000691845.1 Merops nubicus | reverse complement strand
CTCTCCTTCCTCCTCTTCTCCTTCCTCTTCCTCCTCCTCCGGGCGCGGGGAGCTGGGAGGCCCCTCGGGTAGCACCAGGCGAGCGCATCAAATGGCGGCCCTGGGCCTTCCCGCGGAGCGCAGCGTTGTTCCTGGTTGCCCCCTTCGGGCTTCAGTTGGTTCCGTCTCTTAAAATCTGGGGCTAGGTGCGACATTAAAGTTTATAGATTCCAAGGAAGAAGAGACAGGCATTTTCAAACTGCACTTGCCCTCTTGCCTCAGCGCCTGGAGCTGATCATGGTGAGAATATACTCCCAAGCCTCCCTAAATGATTACATTAATTACATTGGGTAACGTTACAACAGCACACAGCCCTGGTGGAATATGCTGCTTGGACAACCTGGGAACTTGCATGGTTTATGTAAACCTACACAGTTAACAAAAGGTTTCTTGTACAAAGTTTGAGTTTGGGTTAACTAATGGTAAACCAGCTGTCCCAGTTTGATTGCCCTGGGGTTTTTAAACTCAACATATAGGCAAACCCTACAGATGCAAGATTAGCCTCACCCCAGCAAAGCAAATGCACCTTTGGACTAATTGAAGTTGGATTTCTTGTTGTTTCAAACCCTCGGTTTTCGGTGCACATGGCAATTTGGAACGTGCAGGCTGAAGGCTGTGTTGTGCTGTGTGCTGTGCAGCTGGCGATGGCTTTGGTTTGGGCTCCTACGGGCACGTAAACTCAGAAGTAATGCAGGAAGCTGTCTCTGGAAGTGGTTCTGCATCACCAAATTTTGCTCTGGACCAAATGCACGTTCGATTCAGGTGAGGTTAAAAACTGCAAAACCATGGGAGTCTTCAAAAGTAGCTGGAAACAAATTTAATGAGCTTGTAAAAAGCCAGACATTGCTTAATCACTTCTTCAAAGTGATAAGTCTGATGTAATAAAATAACAGTTGAGACTATAAATATTGAATATGGTTGGAGCAAACACACAGGGCAGAGAACTCTGAGTAATCTTTAAATGGCAGCACTACCCAGGACCCAGAGCATCCATCTGCTGTCACGGCTTGAGCAGGAGGCAGGTTTTGTCCATGAACAAGATAACCATACTTCCAGGAAATGGCAGGTTACATTGCAGGTTATTAGGATTCATTTGACTATGTTAACAACATGTTTTGCATAGTTTCCTGTTTCTCCATCTTTCAGTTCTTTCAAACAAATTCTTCTCTGGTTAATACATTATGACCCGCTCCTGAAAAAAAAAACAAAAAACCAACCAACCTATGCAGGATCCCTCTGTGTTACTAAAGATGAAAAACACACAACAGGGAGTATGTCACTGTCATTTCATGTTGCCCCCAGTTAGTTCTGGTATAAACCTAGCTTCAAATGAAATCAGATAATAACCTGTCTGTCAAGAGCGAGGGTTGTTTTACGCAATGTGTAATATATGCGCAGCCAATGCCATAATTATCAAAATGATTACCCTATCAGTCAGCCAGCGGCTCATGGGCCAGGAGACCTTTACAGCTTTTTGCTGATGGTGCATTTTCTGTGGCAAAGACAAATGGTAATAACTAACCCTCATGCAGCTGGCTATAAAAGCAAGGAAGTATTGTGATACTGTGACGGTGCAGCGTCAATCTGCTAACTGTCCAAAACATGGACACTTGGTAGTATTAAATAATGCTAGACTAAATTTTCTATCTTCTCTTTTTTTATTCTACTATTTCAAATGCTGGCAAAAAAAAAAATGATCAATTGATCAATTCTCAGTTGCTTCCCTCCTCTGCTAAGATCTTTCCCAAATGGATGCAGATGCAGAGAAGGATTCAGCGTGGGCACATGCTGAACGGTGCAGGCCGCTAGCAGCTCCCTGGGCCACGGGGTGAGGGAGAACAACCAGGCTGCTGCCAGTTTGCTACACACAATTTACAGCATAAAGAGTTCTTAAATGGTCCTGTAAGTGTGGTTCACTGTTCAGACATGTACAAAGACTGTAACCTTTGTGCCTGTGACCAACTGGTATGTTACGCATACTTGTTCCACCCACAGGCTTGGCACTGAACCCTACACCTTCCTACGGTTTGCGTGTTATCACGGTGATAAAAGCCAGTGTGTGTTTGGACAGAGCTTTTACTGACTTTGCATAGCACGAAGCTGCTTCTTCCCCTTCCTCTGCCTTACTCTCTGCGCTTCGCTTCACAGAGGAATACAACGTACAGACAACAACTGGCTTCACAGAAGACTGTAAAGGCTTACGAGAGAACTGCACGGCACCAATGGGCCTCCAGAACACCAAATACTCCAAAACCAAGCAAGCCAATATACTGATGTTAGGACTTGATTCTGCAGGAAAATCTACACTGCTGTACAGGTTCAGGTACGATGGTATTTTCCTAACAAGTCCCACAATTGGCTTTAACGTGGATATGATCGAAACCAAGAAAGACTTTACCTTGACATTTTGGGATGTTGGAGGACAACAGAAAATGAGACAGCTCTGGTGCAATTTCTTGGAAAACACAGACGGGCTGCTGTATGTGGTGGACAGCTCTGACAAACGACGTCTGGAAGAATCAAAGAAAGAATTTGAAATCATTTTAAAGAATGAATTTCTAAAATGTGTACCAGTCGTCGTGCTGGCGAACAAGCAGGATCTGCCAGGAGCTTTGAATGCTGAGGAAATAACCAGGAAATTCAACATGAAGAAGTACTGCAGCGACAGAAATTGGTACGTACAACCCTGCTGTGCTGTCACGGGAGAAGGCTTGTCCGAAGCTCTCCAAATGCTCGTCGCGTTCGTGAGACAGAGCAAAAGATCAAAGGAGACTTCTACGATCTTTAAGGAAATTGAAACACTTTGAGGAGGTCTGTCATCGAATTCTGGTGAATGTTAATCAACGTATTTTGTTGGACAGACTAAATCTGGAAATCCTGGATTCAGGAGAACTCTTATAAATATTTATAAAGAACTTTGATAATATTAAATTATACTGTTGGACCTGCAGATGCTTCCGAGATAATACTCTGCAGCATTTTATTAGTGATAGCATACATGGGGTTGTTCAGCTCAGCAGTGTGGCTGTTGAATGATTAAAGAGATGGAGTTGAGCATCTGAATTCTAGCAAGCAGAAACAAAATAGCTGAATGGTGCTTAAAATGCTTAAATTCAGTCATTTTATGAAGACGTATGATAGCCAAGTCATTCATTCAGCAAGAAAAGTGAGAGGTAAAATGTTCTTTTGTAATAAATGCTCTGTGGGTGTATTTCTCATGTCAAAATGTAGTTGTTTCAGAGCTTAACCTCTTAGTTATGTACAAGAGAACCTGTGAACTGAAGTACTTGCATTCTGGAACCAATTATTCCAATCAGAGTTGCACTGATGGGACCAGCACAGGATCAATCCAGCCAAGTGCTGATCTCCCTTGATTTGGGACAGGGGATAAAGAGGGGGAGGAATGTGAGGGGTTTGCTCCTTGGTCGGGTTTTTGTAGATCTTGATGGACCCTGTACTGAAGCTACCTGAAATTTTGTTACTGATAAACTTAGTTTTTATTAAATTTGACAGAAATGGCACAAAATTGCTAATCCTGTCACTGCAGTTTGGAGAAAAAAAATCCCAAACAAAATTTCTGTCTGGATTTCCTGATTGATGAAGGAGTGAATTTGGATTCTGAATGTTGTTAAAGCACCAAGGGAGTGATAACTAGGAGACAAACTGAACTGTATCAGCCATGAAAACAGTTTAACCACCAAGGCTGGGAAGTGAATAGGGCTGGCACTTTGAAACTCAAGAGAAAAGAGACCAGCTAATTATGGGTTATATGGTTCCAGCAAATCCAGCCCAGTTATTTCTGCCTCCTTGAGCAAGGAGTGCAGAGGTAGGATGCTCCAGTGGTTAGGATGCTTGCTTAAGGAGCTGGAGGTGTATTTTTCCTTACTTCTCCCACGATCTTTGAGTCCAGGCAAGACGTTTAATCACTCTGTGCCTCAACAGTCCCTCAGCAAAATGAACTTCCCAGTTACATGCTCTGAAAAAGTTGTGGCAAGGGTCAGCGGGTCTCCTGTGACAAAACGGCTGTGCCAAGTAACTCACCTGAGAAATTTCCATTTAGTGCTTACTAATAAACAGGCAGGAATTTCAAGTTATAGGAGAGTGAAGCAGCAAGAAAAGCACCCAGACGTACCCTGTTGTCTCACGCATATATTATTCAGAGACAAAAAAAAGTCATCAGGTGAATTTGCTGAAATAGTAAACAAAAGAGGGTTTCTCAACAGCAACTGTTATTAATATGGACAGGAATTACCAGGGGCTAGAGCCTGAATCATGTTCAAACTACAGTTCTAAAAGCAAAGCAAGAATTGAGACTTGTCATTGCCTGGTCTGGTGTTTTAGGCTCAATATAAAATATCATCTTCTCTTCCTCTGAAAGATTTTTAAGTCTGCAACAATGGGAACATTATTTTTCTAAACCCAGCAATCCTATGTTAAAAGATACAATATTTCTGATCAATACATTCATAAACATTTGAATGTAGATATTGAATTCTCCCACTAGTTTAATCTAATCCTGGTCTATTATAAATCTGAGTCTGGTTCACTGTCCTCAGGACTTCCTCAGGGAGAAATAATCCTTGAGAGAGTCAATGAGAGTGCACCAGGGTCTCTAATTAGATAAGAAGCAAGTTCTGAAGGGAGAAATAAAGTAGTATAATAGACCAGATCCTATAGCTAAAAAAGAGAGTAAGCTTTCAGGCACACAGTCCCTTCTCCCAGTTATCAAATCAGGTTAAACGATGCTCACACTGATTTGAAGAAAATCTTTTATATTATGCTTCAAAGGAAATAAATATACTCTGTTCTGTTCACTTTAGAGAATATTAAGTATTGAAAAATTGATTTTTCAAAGAGCTTGGTTTCCTAAAGAAGCAAAGCGATGCCCATTTTCTTTGCCTATGGATACCCCCACCTTTTTGAATAACTTTTAAGCTTTAAAACAAATATCAGTCGAGTTGGATAGAGGTGTGGTTCTCAAAGGAATGATCTGCCTGAAAGTTTAATTAGAAAACCATCAGTGAGATAGAGAAAAGTGACCATCCTGGTGCCCCCAGTGAAGGCAAGGCTGGCAAGGTACAAAAGACTAATCCCCAAGGAGATAAATGCTCCATTTTAGCTACAAGAGAGCCTACAAGAGGACATAAATCCACAGAGCCCTGAGTTAATTAGTGCCTCTGCTCCTTGAGCTTCTTGCTCTTTTTCTCTCCAGCTCAAGTAAATAGTGGCCTTGGGGGGATCTGGACCTTCTGCCCTCCCATGGGCCCTGCTTGGTCCCGGTGGGAGATTGTTGGATATCTGATCCACCACGTGTCCCGTGGTGCAAGCGCCAGCAAGGACGTTAGGGAGGCATTCTACAGCTTCCCCCTGGTGTGTGCTTAGCTCTTGTCACCAGTTGGCTGGACAAGACAACGAGCAGAATTGTCTTTGTGTTCCAGAGCAGAGCAAAGTGGAGTTCTGCTTATGCTAAAATGCAGTCTGCAGGATCGGAAGCGTAACTTGTCCCTGGACAAGTTTTGGTTTATTTTGCTCTTTTAAATTTATATAGGTTACTCACTAAAACCCATTGTAGGACTTTTGAAGGGTTCAGGGTGCTCCGAGGTGGTGAGAAATGAGCATATGAAGAGTGCTGCCCACCTTGACCGTGGAACTGAAGTCTGTGGGTTGAGAAGTGTGCAAGGGATGAAAGGCCTCAAATAGTTCAGGTGCCCTCTCAGCTGTTTGCATTGCTTCAGGTTGTGGAACTTTTTTCTTTAGCTTTCCTCCTACATCACACCCTGCTCTCTCTGGTGTTTCTTGCATTTTATTACTGAGGGATACTGTCAGTCTTATATACCTGTCAGAAGAAAGAGTAGGATCTGGGAAACCTGAGGCTTGCTGTACCCTCAAGGAGATTCTCCACTGGGATGTGTTTGGATGTGACAATTTAAAAGCTGACAAATCCAGAGTGTGGAGAACTGTCCTTCTGAGCCTTCACTGATCAGATTACTGCGGTGTGAAATCACAACGAGCTTTCTGAGCTCTGAATTAGCCCTCACGGAGCTCACCAAATACTTCCAGTGGGATGAAATGCCATTGGGAGGAAAGGTGTGGAGCAGTGTAAGGAACTATTGCAAATTAGACAGTTAGACTCCCTCCTCCTTTGCCTGGGAGACAACTCTGACAGCTGAATGCTCTGCAGAACCAGCGTCGTGGGCAAGGAAGGCAGGACGAGGCCGTTCCAGGACTGGGCAAAGCAGAGCTGGGCGAGTTACTCAAAATGCTTCTGTTGCCATCTCCTCCTCACTTCTGCCAAGGTAACCAAAACAACCAAAGGAGAGACTTCCCTGTGTCAGACAAGTTCTAAGTCTACCACAAAGGCAGACAGTACTTTGAAATGCTGGATGCATATCAGCCTGTTTCTTCCCAAAGCAAATGACCCATGCTGTTCTGTGCTGCTACAATTAGACTTCTTCCACTCGTAATTAGCTCCAGTATTCCTCTTCAGCCCAGGCAGAAGGATTCTGGACACACATCTCAGATCACACAGCCTAGATTATACAAGTCTCTAATTTAGGATGTAAACTCTTGAGGGTGGAGGCTCCACTTACAAAGCCCCCACCATCCTGCAGGTACGATTTGCAAATATAAATCCAGTAACAAGTCCAAACACCTCTTATTTTGAACGCGTGTAATTTTAACAAATTGTGCATGAGCTTGTGTTTCAGTTTCCACACTGTTCTGCTCTTCAGCTGGGATAAACGTTCCTGCAGCACTGCTGTTCCTCCACAGTGTGACTGTGCCACGTCCAGCCCGTGAGCTGGGCTACCATCAGCAGACAGGTCCCCACAGCGGAGCTTCCTCCCTTCCCTTGTCCTTCACTGGCTACCCAAATGGTGATGCCACTTTTCATGGTCTTTCTATTAGATTTTCATCGAGTGTGTTTTCATGCTTGCTCTCATGCTGCTCCTTATACTTGGAATTACCTAAACACATTTACAAAACCTTTTCATTGTTTGCTTTCAGATCCTCCCTTTAAAGCACTCCTTTCCCATGAGGTATGCAAAATCCCTGACAAGAGCTGTTGGGTTTTATGACAAGGCCCTGGCCTGTATCTTTTGATGAGTTTTCATTTATGATTTCCTTGTTCTCTCCATATTTAGTCATCTGTTCCCTTTCAGTCTGAGAGTGAGCTTTCTCTGGGGCAAAGATCATCTTTTAGTTCTGTGGTTCATACACTGCCTGACTGATGAGAAGAGTTTCTTGACCTTCTATTATTGCTATTACTAGCCTAAATCTCACGGCATATCTGCTAAAATAAGTAATTTTGTGATTTTAGGCAAACTGCTGAACACTTGAGCTGTGTGTATTCTTCCTTTTTAGCGAATATAGTTGTGAACTGCAGCAACAATTTCACTGATCTGAAGGCCGAGCTCCCTTACAACTGTCCTTGGCTGTTAAAGGATAACTCTGCCTTAATCAATAGTTTGCAGTTCCTTTCTCTAAAGCACACACTTTAATCGCTGAAGAATGCCTGGCTCTCACCCTGAACTGATTCATAATTCTAAAAAGTTCTGGTTTAGTTTAGGACCATTCCATGTGGAAATCCCTCCTGTCATCTGGAGGCAAAGCAGCACGTCAAGGCGCTCTGTGAACAGCTTAATTACTCCATGATAAATGAGCGCCAACCTCCTCATCAGCTGTGGCTGCCCAGCCCTGCAGTGCTGGGTGCCAGCAGTTCATGTGCTCACAGCACTATGCAGTGGCTTTGGACTAAATTCACATGTTTTTTTCCTTTGTTGAGGATTTACAATGTAAGGTTCAATATACCTAAATGGATATTGCTGTTCGCAAGGTGAAGCCTTATCTACTCATCAGTTACTCCAACGAGTGCATACAGTTCCAGCTTGAATTACTCTGTTCTATCTGAAAAGGTAAAACAAAACAAGAAATAGTATGCTACAGAAAAAGTGTATAAGGAGTTAAGAAGTAGAGAAGATAAGCTAAAGAAATGCAATGGAGAAGGACGGAGAAAAGAAAAACAGATGAGAAAAGTTCTTGGGGCAAACACAGTACTAAAAGCAAAAAAAGTCATGTTCCAGCAGCCATCAACTCTTGACTGGTTTCTGCATTCCTCTCTTCTGCTAACAGTGTTAAGCCTTCTCTTTTTTTAAAATAAGCAGTTATTGTATGTAAGCATTCCTACTTGTGCTGGCGTGTGTAACTTCACATGTATTCTATCTATCTGTTACATACTAAAGGCAGCACTTTCATAGCTTTTAGTACCATCAGGCCCCAGAGATAACATAACCTTGGAGAAAATATTATGCAAAGAACTGACTCTTAGTAACTCTAAACAACATTAATCCTGAATGTGAATCATTACAAGCATATAACATTTTGTTAAAATGTTGTGGAAATTAGATATAGTAGTTTAAAACAGTTCTTCCATTTAACCTACATAGGAAGACATTGATATTTCTTAGCTACCACCTGCTTACTACAGACCATACGTTGAGCCTTTCCTTTTTTTGAAGGTTAAGATTTTCCAATGAGTCACTTGGTTCGTTGATCATTTAAAATTATAAATTGTTACCTATGCCATAACAGGTAAACTTGTCCACACTGTTCTTTCTTGTGTGTTACTAAAAACCCTCTGTCAAGTATTAAAGAAACCCAAATGAGGTACTAGAAAATCTTTACCAAAATTGAGCATAACTATAAAAACATTTTAGTATCGAGTTCAGCGTTTCTCCACTGAGACATCTTGTGGCATGTAAGATACACTGCAGCTAATAAACCAAAACTATCTGCTTGACAAGTCAAAAGGTGACAACATCAGCTTGAGAACAGAGAGGTTTAAACCACACAGCTAAAAATGTTGTACCTCACTTTTTTTTAAAAAAATGGCTAACTGCAACACTAATGTGACTTATTTTCAGATAGTAAGTATTGGCAAATGTGAGAGTAAATATTCATTAAAGGAAAATTTCTGCACTTGAGGAAATATCCACATTTGTTTTCATTCCATATTAAGATTACCATTCCAAAATTACAGCATTTTGTGTATAGTGAATATTCCAATTCCGCTTGAAACTTTATGGAATTAATTTTTTTTAATTGTCAATTTTTTTTTATTTTGAAAAAAAATAATTCTGACAATTTCTCTAGTGAAAACTTAATTCCTGTTACTCTGTTCATTCATAGTTCAGTCTTTGATTTTAAAAAAAGACAAAAACTTTGTAGATGCCCAGCAGTTAAATGAGTACTTGTAACTCCCCTGCGCCAACTGTTTTGCTAATAAATACAGACAGTGTCACACACTGCAGGAGAGCCTCACTGTGGAGAAGATACCACAGCAGTACAGCCTCTGACCTGTAGTCTTTCTTCTCTGCATCATCTCTTCCTTTTGCAGCATTTCCAGCCCATTGGGTTGATGGTACCACCAGAGAGGAAGAGGGAAGGCACGACAGTGCTCAGCTCTGGAACAGGGAGCCTCTCCGTATGCTGTTATTTACATCAGGACCACAGCACCTCCCTCTGTAAGATTTTCCTGCTGCTTTGAAGGTCTCAGTATTAC
>NW_008612367.1:255-11052 GCF_000691845.1 Merops nubicus | reverse complement strand
CCCCTAACGTGAATCCCCCCCCCCCCCCCCCAAGTACATTAGCAATGTCATTCAAATATACAACAAATTGTGTTAAGTTTTTCAGGCTTCCTTCACAGGGTTCTGATTTATTTACAGAATGTAAATGCTGAGAGGATTAAAAACTGTGTTTATATCTCATGGGAATTCCTCCTGCAATCTGCTCTGTAGAAGGAACAGTGATTTTCATATCCTGGGCAGCTTTAGATGAATAATGAGCCATGGTTAACAAAACAACAAACCTAACATTTACTTGAAACATCTCTCAAAAGTTAATAAGAATTGAACATAACTCTGGAAAAAAAGTTGGTAGAACATTCACCTGCCAAGTCAGTGGACTGTGGTAGTATTTCATGTTGTAACTTCAAGGTTAGTTCTGTAAGAACACTAATCCTGACCTGCTGCCCCCTCTGACAGCAGCCAAACTTACCTCCCAGCAGGAGATTCCTTGTGCCACACACTCCCACAAGCCCTGTGTGGCTGCCAGGGTGAGTTCTCCAGGGAAGATGCTGCCACCAGTATGGGAATCACCCATCCCTTCCTTCCTTTACCTACCTCTTGGTTGTAGCCTTTAGGGACAAAAAGGGGAAAAACCCAAGCAGGCATCAGTCATTTCAACATTTACTAAGCATAACCCGGTAGTAGAGATCTCCAAAGCTTAACAGCCTGCTAGAGTGCAACACATGCTTGTGATTAAGGCATTCTCCAGTCAGCACTAACAGCATCTTGAGCAGGAACAATTGATAGTGGGTTGGGTGGGTCCAGATGAAAACTGGCTCAGTACTATGGGACAGGTGCTATGGAGAGCAGCAGAGGAGCCCGGGGGAGGCAGCTTGTCTGGGTATGCCCTGGCTTCTCCTCCTGGCTGCCCACGGGGAGATTTTTTCCTTTCCCTTCTCCCATTTTTCTTTTGCTTTTTGCATTTACCATTAGAGTGTAATGTACACTGTCGCCTACATCTCGAGAGTAAATCTCTTTCCTAGGCTGCAGGTGAGTGTTACTCATTGCATACTCAAATGTATTGCACTGAAAGAAATGCTCTGTGGGCTGTTGCCACATCCAGGATAGCCACAGTGCCCTTCTCCCAGTTCCACTTCCCTCCTCAGCTCCAGTTCCACCCCTGCCCCACTCCCTTCTCTGTGCCAGCAGCATTATTCTCCTGTAGGAACACTACAAAATTCCATCATCTGTCTCACAGGCTCAGATTATCATGATGGAGAAAGGACAACAGTTGTTCCATGATTTATTAGATGATAATTATGTGTTCCTAAACTGGAATCAACATTATTTTTTTTTCCACATTAAATTGGTAATGATTTATAAAAGCCCTGACTACCAGTTCATAACTGAAAGGAGATTTTAATCTAAACAGAAGTAAAAGAAAGGGTTGATCTAGGTGATATGACAGAGTTCCTGAAGCTACTAAAACTATATATTTCAGGAAAATTATGCTGCTGTTATTCCCTCTCAAAAGAAAAGCTGAAACAGAAATATTGCCTTTTATCAGACCCCAGAAATTCAAGGAGAGCTCAGCCAGAAATCCTTACGAGAATGGGCCTCGTTAGTGCCGCTGCTCGGAAGTGCTCATCTTCTCCATTACAGCCTGACAAAGAGATCTGCACACTGAGGGTATTTTCACAGCTCTGCTCAATACCAATCCTTCAGCCTTTCGAGATTCCTTATTCAGTTCTGTATTCTAGCTCCCCTGCAAAATTAGCCTGAAAGGCAGCACTGACAATAGCAATCTGCAGCTGGACATTTACATTTTTGTTGCGTAAAAGATGCATCTTGGATTTGATGCTATTTTATACATTAAGTTCTGCTCACTGGCAGTGGTAATAGCCAGAAATAAGATTAGCTTAAATTTCAGATGCTCCTGGAAATTACTCTGGCTTTGGGATCCTGTTAGTGTTTCTGTGTGCAATATGAAATGCATGATACCTAATGCTTCATGATAGTGCTTAATTATCTAAGTGTATTGTATGTATTAATTTTTAAACTACAGCTCTGAGCATCATCCTTCCTTTTGAAAACCTGAGGAAATAAGCAGATGAGGGCAAGTGACTTCCCCTTCTGCATAGTCAAGTGGAACAGAATTCAGAATATTGGAGGTCTCAAACCTGCCAGCAGATAATAAGTTTTTCTTTCCTTCTAGAAACATTATGGAACTCGCCCAAAACAAGCAGCTGTGACAGGTTTTTGTCACTGTCTTACCATCAGTGGTGCTACCAGAGCATGACTTTGGACTTGTGAAATGCTGGGGTCTGAACCCCGAGCCCCGAATTAAGGTTGACATATGGGTGATTCCCACAGCCCTTCATAAAGAGGTGGTGAGTTTGCCTTATAGCTTCCCCCCAGGGTGCAGCCGGCCCTGCAGGGAGAGCCATAAGGGAAATGAGCCCCAGGGGTCCCGCATTGAGTTGACAAAGGTCAGGTGTCTGCTTGGGGATAAAAGCTGGGACCACTTGCAGGGAGTCAGGAGTGTCTGTCTGTGGAGTGCACTCCCCAGAGCTTCCTGGTTCCGGGCGGACCTGACTCTCCCTGGAGGTGGGCCCCAGTCTGTTTAGGCCTTTGCAAACAGGGGCCGATCAGGTGAGTGTCGCCATGTGGGCACCTTATGTGTTCAGCTTGCTGGTCTGGCTGTTTCCCATGCCAACTGTGGGCAACCTCAGGTCTCTGTTTGTACCACCTGTTGTGGGCCAAGTCACATCTTTTGTGGGATTGTTGGGGGTGGTGTTGTTTATGTACCAGCTGATTGATCTGTTTGTACCCCCCAGTGATCATTCATGGAATGTCCTTCTTGTCTACAATACAGTCTGTGTATTGGTTCATCTTCCTGCTGGTGCTATCATTTTTGTTGGGCCTGGTCATTGGCAAAACAACTTCTTAAGAAGGGATTGTTTTCAGTATGGAAACAGTATATTCCAGAATCACAGAATGGTAGTGGTAGGAAGGGACCCCTGGAGATATCCCATCCAACCCTAGTCTTTCAGGGAATGCTGAAATGGCTCATTTCACTACCCCTTTCCTCACCTTTTATCTCAAATGAACTTTTCTCCCCTTGCCTTTATTAGGAAAGAGTTCTGCTTGAGAGGCAGAGCAGCTCAGACAAGGGCAGGGAAGTGCTGCTCCACAATCTCCTGATTCACTATCGGTTCCTGTTTTCTTGGGCTATTTGCAACTGATGGATTTTATGATCAGCTCAGGCTCTGGCACCAAGAAAACGTTTTTTTGCAATAGTTGTTTCATGATCTATGAATTTACCTGTGAAAGGTCTGATTTTTGATCCCAAAATTGAAGGTTCTATTAAATAAAAAGTAATATTAAACCAGAAGAACTGAGATAAGAAGTAGACTGATATATTATTTCAGAGAGAGCTTTTAACCTCCGATCATCAATTTTAAGAGGACTGTCTCCTGCTCAGTGTTTGCAGTCATGTGGGAGCCCTAAGTTTATTTTCTAATCGCAGGAGCAGATGTTCAGCTGATGTGAATCAGCAAAGGACCACTGAAGCCAGAGGAACTACCTTTAATTTGCACCATCTGGGGATCTGTTTTGCAGCCTCTTCTTTTGAAGAAACAAAATCTTGTGCATTATCTTACAGCTAATCACACCATAGCATCCAAAAAATGGAAAAGAAAAATATCTAGAGTTCTTTAACTAGAAAAAAAGTGCTTATTATGTGGTGTTTCAAATTCAAACAGGCCTGTGTGGGAGGAGCCCATGAAGGCACCACTAATCCTGGTGCTGTAAATAAGTGCAGGAAGGGACAGTGCTAAATGAGTGAGAGCACCGCAGCTAAATTGGCCTAGTGACATCAGCAGGTCTCTGCTTTCATTAACATCTGATACTGGCCAGCACTGAAACCATGCTCCAGAGCAGCTCACAGTAATTTTAGTGTCTTGTACAACATGATTAACATGTTATAAATGCAAAGCCATTGAATCCTCCTAAGTTTTGGATGGTTTAGGATATTTCAGGCTGATTTTCTTTTTTGGTTCTGTGCAACTCATTACTCTGAGAAACTGTGATGCTAGAAAGTGAGTTTTAAGTACTACTCCAACTAAGGAGTATTTTTTCCTTAGTATAAATACATAAAAATATCTATAAATGCAGAAAGAGTTAAAATACAGTGTAACCAGTGGCTCTAAATGGAGATGGAGAAATAAAGTGGACACAATCACAGGAACTTTATTGCTTTTGGATACAACAGAAGTGTCCCAGTGCAGGAGAGGATGACCCCAACCCAGTGAGAGTGAACATAGCCAAAAGCCAAGATTGCTCTTTAACCATTTGTGGTCCAAATGTTTTTTCCTACTGTCATTCGAAGGACTTCAGCCAACTTCCATCAAAAAGCAAATTTAAACCAGTCGGTTAGGGGAATAATTTGAAAAACAAGTTGAAAATTAGATTAAATTATTTCATTACTGAGCTGTTGTTCAGGAAGGAATTTCAACCTGGTGGGAATTTTTTCTGAGGGGAAAAAAAAAAAAAAAACAAAAACACTCATTACCATGCTGCTCAAGCAGTTTCAATGGGTAAAATCAGAAAACAGCAGAAGAGAATGTCGAGGCTAAGGGAAAATCAAGTGCTGCACTACGAGGCAACACATCCTAGAGGTAGTAGCCACTTAATGGCCCATCTGAAAAAAATCATTCTAATACAGTGACAGAAGGGAAGACTAAATGTAAAAACAGCATTCAGAGAGTAGCAATCAGATTTTTCTCCCAGTTTTAACCTTGAAAATGTGCTGGTTTTTGGCAAAAGCATGTCTTTGAGTTATCTTCCCTGAAACAGCCTGTGGTGGTGGTTGTTCTCCATGGAGGATGCCTGAAATGCAACCTGCACTTGGGTCACTGAAGTGCTGGGGTTAAATCCCCAGCCCTGAATGAGGGTTGGCATATGGATGATGTCCACAGCCAGGCAAGAAAGACACTCCTGATCAGTTTTCAGCCTGGTCATGGCCAGCCTTGGGTGGGAACTGATGAGGGAATCACCACCAGGTACCCCCACCTTCCACATTAACTTGGAGGTGGGGCAAGAACCACCTCTCTAAGAGCTGCCTCTGCTGGCAGGGGGGTTGGCAGGTCTGTCTGTGCAGTGGATGTGTTGTGTGAGGATTATGGCTGTGGGAAGGGCTTCCTGACTCTTCATGGCAAGTGGAGTTCCCAGGATGGCAAGGCCAGAACATGAACCTGTCTCTGAGTCCCTGCTCTATAACTGGGCTCCTGGCCTGACTGCTCCCATCTCGCGTGGCTTGGCTTCTTGTCTAGCTCAATCCCTTCTTTGTCCCCTGTGGTGGGTGAGTGCATGGACTTGTTCCTTCTTCTGGTTGTCTGGCACTTTGGGTTTTGATTGGGTGTTAGGAAGAATATCCTGTTCAGTCTTACCTAGGCTACTTTTTGTAATCATGTCCCTTTTGAAATAAAGTCCCTGTTCTGTGAAGCTCAGATGGGTTTATTGACTATTGTGTGACAGGTTTCCATGCCTTTTCCAGCGGGTGCAATACTCACAGCTGACGCCAGGTTAAGTTCAGGTATTACCTGACCTGGCAAGTGCAGCTGGATTCCAGCCTCGGAGACACTGTGTAAAACAACCCCAAATATCTGTCTTTGCATATCAGATGAAAGATTATCATAAAATACCCTACCAGCACTCCAGCCGTCTACTCTCCTGTTAATACCAGCTCTTCCACTGTGATAACCCCAGGATTAATGAGAATTTTTCTATGTGCAACACCAATCTTCTCAGCTTTATGTAACATTGTGCTTCTTACAGAATTTCTGTGCTAGGGAGATGGGTTTACTGGATTTGAAAAGCCACTTGCAGTAACTCGTTTTACCTAAATGACTGGTTAAGGCAAAATATATTAGCAGAATATTTCAGATCAATCTACATTATTCCTCAAAGGAGATTTTTCAAGATAACATGATAATTGCACATTTTTAAATTCAATAATCAAGTGCAATTTTCACATATTATAAACATGTTATGTGTTTGTAAATGTAAAGTGTTTGGGACAAAAACCTATCTAACTGTGCGTATATATATATGGAAGGGACAACAGTGGCTAACAGACATTTCAAACATGCATATTTTGCCTTTTTTTTTTTTTTTTTTCAGAGATCCAAATGATCTCTGGAATCAGAATGACCACACCATGGTATAGCTCCTTGGCAAGCCAGACTTTTATGAGACTGAGCACAGCAACCATTGCAGCATATCCTCTGTCAAGAGCTTTGAGAAGGGACAAACTTGGCTCTTCACATCAACTAGAAACTTGTATTGTGGAGAAAAATTCCTCCTTGACAGCTGGTATCTCTGTTCTAGCACCTAAACATTGCCAGACAGCTCAAATCCTACATAAACTATAACCACCTCAAGCTACTCAAACTTCACGTGCCGGTGCCAGGAGCAAATAATTTAAAATCACTCCTTGCTGAGAGGCTGAGGCAGCTCTTGGTATCTTCCCTGTTATCGGCTGGAGAATTGGAAGGTGAGCAGAACATAATTCATATCTTTATTTGCTTTACTATTATTTTCCAGTCTGAGAAGTATGCAGAATTATAAAAAGATACAGAGCATTGTACTGTAATATCATGTCATCGCACCAAGAGAATTTGTATTATATGCATGGTTTATTATGTCATAGACACCAACGTTTAGCCAAAACGTATCCGTCTAGAAGAAACTAATTTAGAATCAAAATATCTGGTGGTTTGGCACTTCTTTTTTAAAGGCAGCCCGATGCCACAAGATGAAGAATTGACAAGGTAAATGGTTGGTTCTTCAAAAATGTTCTTCCAAGTGTCAGGAGACTTGCACTGCAGATCTGAGGTAAAATCAAGCCAGTACAAAAATCACAGGGTAATTGCTCCTCCAAGAGCTAACCAGATTAGACTACAGTTAAACAAAATGCACTTGATTAATCTCTGATTATGTCTTCACTCAAGTCACAGTATAAATTATTCTTCATATGATACCAGATCAAAAATACTGATCAAAGACCACTGAAGGATAGTCTCCCTCTGAACATACATAATTCAGTAAGAGTGAAGATGTTTTTATATTTCATATGAAGGTACATGGTAAGAAAACTATGCACACCAGAAAATGGTCTGTTAGCTCTGGTGATGGGGCAATGTGACCTAAAGTCAGGTCTGACTTTGAAGGAAGATTATCCAAGATGATTCTCTTTTATTTTTTCAAATGGTTACTTACAGAGCAACACGATGATGGCTCAGTCCCTTGTCTGTCAGTCTCTTCCCAAGAACACAGGGGGAAGGTCAACAGAGAGATGACTTAATGAAAAGGTCATTGTTACTAGTTAGGGCGTTGAGTCAGTTGTGGTTGCTAGAGAATGTGCTGGCTTGCTGATTCCAGCCTTCCCAAACCACATGCCACCTAATCAGTTTTAGTCAGTGGCAGAGGTGGGATGAGCACGTGTCCATTGGATCAGGAAAGACAGGGAAAAGGGAGCTACAGGAAGAGCAGGTACGGAGCAAAGAGGGCTTTCTTTGCTTCCCCAAACATCTGGGTTGGGTCTTACACACCACGTTATTTTCTACCCTCATAGTCTGACTAGTTGTAATCTCAAGACATGGGAATGTAGCACACTCGTACCAAGGTACTGGAGTCCAACTTCATTATTAATGACCATGTTCTGCTGAGATAGAACCCGAGTTGTGCTTTAAGAGACTGATTCACAAAGAAACCTTTTTAGGGCCACAAAATTTTAAAACAATCCATTTCTCAGGGACACTGAAACTTTACATAAATATAAACAAAAGCATGGAAAAGGAAGTGTTGCTTCCTTTGAGGAATAATTTTCTAGCAATGTTACTTTGTGAAATTCTCCTATTTTCTACAATTGGTGCATGATTTACTCAGAAGGAGCTAAACTTTAAATGTACAACTAGACAAGCCAGAGTAACAGATTCAGTGCCATACCCTGAATTTTCACATTTTGTAATATTATTAGTTAAACCTTTGATATTTTTAGGTTCCTCTTTCTGGATTTCATACCCTTATTATGTGAAAAGCTGTGTTTCAGCAAAAAGTATTAAATGATGGTTGCCAGTGTAATACTATTTCCATCATATCAGTGGTGTGATTACAATAGGTATGTTCAGCTAGGGCAGTTTCAGAGGTGACAGCATAAAAACCACGAAGGATTTTGCACATCCCTGTGATACATACAACACAGTCTTTCCCCACAAAAGGAAACAGCATTAAAATAAGCCTGTAAATGAAATCAAATGTAGAGAGTTTTACTTCAGTTAGTTCAAACCATTCAGATTTAAATACAGGGTTATAGAATAAACCAAATGTAACAAAAGCCTCAGCAAATATGAGAGTTTCAATTTGGTGATGCCAAATACTTTACCTGCTGGTCATTTCCTTAAAAGGCTTAAGTGCAGAAGCTAAAATTAATGAGGAACTACCTGTCAATTCTTTTCTACCTCTTTAAAATTGAACATGCTGATAGAATTTCTTCTTTCCCAGGCTTCACATATTTCTAGTTGTAAAAAATTTTTGTGATTTTCTTGCTTCTTCAGTAAAGGCTTCCTTCTGAAGTGGCAGCATCAGTTTGAAATACATTAATTCTGAAACAGTGAGTTATGATATGGGGCTGGTTGCACTTTATAATACTCTGTTTTCTTCAGGCAGCTGTGCTGTGATACCAACCAAAATGACTGAGAGCACTAGCTAAAGAGATGCTCCGTTTTCCTTTTCCTCTGTATACTCTTCTAAAACACTGTCAAATGGACAAATTGCATTACTTTTAAAAATGTAAACAGCCATACAAAGAAAATGGCTTTTTTTTATATCCAGACTGCAACAAGAAAGGGTTGCTGCATCTACAGGTGCTTTGAACAAAATGCTTTTCATGCTATAGACAAAGTATACACATTATATACAAAGCAGCTAAGCCTATATGGAATATCATCAGGACTAATCAGCCCTGACTAATTTACCCTACTCGTATTGCTGTGATGTCACTATTACATTGATGCAACAGATGTGGCTGTGGTAACTCTGATCTCAGCCACTTTCAGCCCTGGTGAGAACTCTTCTCTAGAACAGAGCCTCACCCTCTGGGAAATCTCCCAGAGAAAAACCAGAGTAGCTCGTAGCCCAAAAGATCATCATTGTGTTTGCACAAAGAACTACATCAGGTCATATCTTCTGATATTCAAAAGTCTCTAACGTCGTTTGCACTCCTGGGGAAGCTGCAATTCCCATCACAGCTTTGATTTTTCTCAACTAGGATCACAGCAAACCAAAAGACCACTGAGGAAACAAGAGCTCCATCAACATACAGGACTTTACAGAGGGGAATCCCCACAACTCCTGAATTAATTTCCCAGTCATTAAGAGTGAGTGCCAACTACGTGCAGGATCAGAGCAGTGCACATGCCAGTGAGTGCTTCTACTTAGGCACAGAGGTAGTTTTCTGGATCAAGTTAGAGAAGTAGGAAAAAATTCACCATCCCCTCTACCTATAGTTCTTTCAATCCTCTTTACCTTGCTTCAGTAAAAATTAACAAGGTTAGCTTAAACAATTTGGATAGCAGCTCTTTTGTCTAATATTCTGGAAGATGAGAAGGAGCAGGTATTATTGTGAGCATATTTTTCTCACAAATTAAAGTTCTAAATGTCACAGTGAGAAGAAGAAACACCGAGTATTTCGTAAATAAGCCACTTTGCCTTCCTGGCAGCTGTTGATCCATCTGCCTCTCCTGAAACTTTCACCTGCATTACAGGAAAGCTGTAACAGTCGAGAATTTCTTTTGTATTTTTGAAGGGTCACTGTCTAGAGGCAATAGTTTATCAGATGTGAGTCCCCAGTAAATAATTTGTAATAGTTTGGATTTACCCGAGTAAAGACGGGGACATACCCTGACAGCCACAGTATTTGGTGTCAACAAAATGTCTCAGTCTATGCTCAAACGAAGCACATCTCTGGAATTTTCATGGCTTCGCTCCCTTTGCTGGTATGTTCAAGGCAAATTCAGGAATGGCTTTTTGCAGCTCATCAGTTTGCATGACACACGGGTAATGTTCTGTGTTACAAAGCGCCCTGGACGGAAGCTTTAAGTCCAGAAGGGAGTTTACAAACCTCTGTAACACTGATGACTATGCTCAAACGTGAGAAGCCTACCTGGTGAAAGCTCATAATTAATTTGGAAACAGTGTCCACCTACATCACCTGACAATGACTTACAGCAGTTACAACTGGCCAAAATCCACTGCCACTAAACTGTCCTCATCAAACTGGTAAGATGCTGGCCTGTAAAAAATTCTGATATACAAGAGCCCAGAAGATGACAGCAACCTAATTTGGACCCAAATAAGCCCCATCTGGCCTCTTTTCATCACGCTAAGAAGCTCGCAACACACTACGTCTGATCTTACTGAAAAATAGATTTGCTCTGTACGCTAATCATCCCTATCAAAAATACTTGCACCAAATCTTGCTTGTGAACTTGGTCCACAGTTGCCATGCAGTGTAAATGAGAATATTACCCAAACCAGATGAATCCTGCAGAGAGGGGGTCACTTCCTGAGGAGAGCTTCCCCTTGTCTCCGAAGAGGCTGCCAAAATACCTGCTGTTGCATCCTGTGCCCTACAGAAGTGAATTTTCTTTCCAAAATCAGTTGCACTGAGGGCCAAAGTCTCGTAGAGAAGGTTCATGCGGATCTTTGCATTAAAATCTGGACCATGGCAAACACGCGACCTGCAGCGGCTCCTTTTCCCAGGCTTTACACTGAAAC
>NW_008612367.1:0-224 GCF_000691845.1 Merops nubicus | reverse complement strand
AACACTAAACCTCCTCAGGGGTGCCCCCGCCGCTGTCCCTCTCTGGGGGCTGCGCACCTGCCGTCCTGTGGGCCCACGTACAACAGTTTTAACAAACAGAGAAACGAACAAACAAACAACCACTTTATTTTTTAAAATCTGGCATTAGAGCAGCAGCTGCTCCCACCGGCCCGTGAAAGAACCGCCACCCAAAATGGCGGCGGTGGCGGCGGCGGGGAAAGGCC
>NW_008612366.1:0-417 GCF_000691845.1 Merops nubicus | reverse complement strand
TCCTGAAGAGAAAGACTAGCAGGTGCTGGTTGATAAAACACTCAACAGGAGCCAACAATATGCAAGGACAGCCCAGAAAGCCAGCTGTGTCCTGGGCTGCATCAAAAGAAGTGTGGCCAACAGGTCAAGGGAGGTGATTCTGTCTCTCTGTTCCACTCTTGTGGGACCTGATCTGTAATACTGTGTCCAGCTCTGGAGCCCCCAACAGAAGAAGGACATGGGCCTGTTGGAGTAGGCTCACAGGGCTACTAAGATGATCAGAGGGCTGGAACACTTCTACAAAGTCAGGCTGAGAGAGCTGGCATTTTTCAGCCTGAAGAAGATAAGGCTCCAGGGAGAGAGACCTTATTGCAACATTGCAGTATTTGAAGGGAGCCTACAAGAAAGCATGGGAGTGACTTTTTACAAGGGCTTGCA
>NW_008612365.1:0-331 GCF_000691845.1 Merops nubicus | reverse complement strand
CAAACCCTTTTCATTTAATGAGCTTTTTATTGGGCTTATCAACAGGCTGCTAAAGGCTTTTCCCCTTTAATTTTATAGTTGCTCATCTCTAAACCCATCAAGCTCAGCTCCCTGCACTCCCAGAGCACATTTGAGGAATCTCTGGAACACCAACCCATCGCCGCCAGTTTGGGGAATCGAGGGAAAAAAGCAGAATTGAAGCATTTCCCCTGGAAATGAGGCTCACCCAGGGCCCGGACACGCTCCGCCAGCTCCCGGCCGCACTCCGCCTCGCACCGCGACACCTACCGCCGCACGCTCGCCACCTCCCCTGACACTGCAGGGGCAGACC
>NW_008612364.1:0-265 GCF_000691845.1 Merops nubicus | reverse complement strand
CAACCACCCATATGTCAACCTTAATTTGGAGCTTGGGGTTCAAACCCCAGCATTTCACTCTTCCAGTGCTTTGTCACCTCAAAATAAAGAAACTTTTCCTGATGTTGAGATGGAAATTCTTGTGTTCCACTTTGTGACCCTTGCCTGTCATCGTATCACTGGGCACCACTGAAAATAATCTGGCCCATCCTCCTGTTACCTACCCTTCAGAGATTTATAAGCATTGATAAGACTCCCTCTCAGCCTTCTCCTCTCCAGACTAAAC
>NW_008612363.1:0-8161 GCF_000691845.1 Merops nubicus | reverse complement strand
TGGGTGTGGCTGTCAAGCCAGTTCTTTGAAATGGTACTACTTATTAAATTTTTTCTTTTTATATAATTTTATTCTTCAGTTCAAGTTTGTTTTTTAATAGAAAGTGTTTGCACAATCAGGAGGATATCAACATTTTTCATGTCTTGGTATAATGTCAAAGTGCTTGGTTTATTTATTTTTGTGGAAGTGTCAGCTCAAACCTAATCAGTAGGTAACAAAGAATTTCAGTCATTTGGAGGAAAATGTCACAGTAAGCTTTAATTAAGTAGGAAGTCAATGAATACTGGCTAATTCCCTTACTCTAGTTTTTTTGTTGCTTTTTTATTTTTTTTTTCCCCTCAGTGTCTGCCTGCAAACCTAATGTTTCACTGATATAGACATTCTAGGTCTAGAAAACATACTGTGAATTGTGATGTGAATCACAGAGTTATAGGAAACTTCGTGGGTAGTATCTGTATGCATCATACATATGTGTAGGTACATATACATGTTGTGAATATACAACCAATGGAATGGTTAGGTGGAAGGCAGTCATTACGATGCTGATCTCTGTGTTGGGCATCCTGTTGTAAGACCAGTACGGAAACTAAAAGCCAAATCCAAACCAGAACACAAGTACCCCTGGTTTAGGTACAGTGTTGTTGGTGTATAGTCTAAGGTCCCAGATTCAACACCTGTTTTTTACAGTAAGAATGAGTTGCCTTAGGGTGGCAACAGAAAAATCTGTGCACTGAGTAGGTGCCTGCCCAGTGCTGGCCAGCAGGAAAGGCTGAAGATGGCACTGTGCCAGATCACTCCACTTTTCTGGTGTTAAATACCAGCCTGTGGTATCTAAAGTGGCTATCAAATCCAAGATCTCCTCCTTTTGGGATGCAGGCCACAGTATTACTTTCTGAGGAAAGTTTTTCTTTGAAAGCACTAAACATGTCAACAGCACCTGCATTCATCTTTTTGATAACAGGAAACTGCATGGGATTATCCATCCTTCTAGGGAACCCAAGGGATTCAAGTCTGATGTCCTGCACCTGAAAAGAATGTTTTACAGCTTCAAAGCAGCCTGCAAGGCTGCCTTGGGCAGGGTATTTTCAACACACTTTCTGGTGCCTGTTATACTGCCAAGCAAATGGCTTGCTGGGTCGGGAATGGGAAATTTGGAAGGAACCCGTAGATCTTGTGCAGGGATGAGCTGAATCCTACATGAGCTTAAACTAAATCAGAAAATATTTTGGTTTTAAATAGAGGGCTACAAGCATTTGCTGGTGCTAGCATTCAGGTACTCTTTAGGCATTACAGCTACTGACTTTGGTATGTAATGTCTTCATGTAAGAAGCAACAGCCCATGCTCCCACTTCTCAGATGAGTGCTTCAGGGGTCTGAATGACTCTTCTTTTGCCTTTTCTTTCCTTGTCCTCGTACCAGTAACTCTTGCCTTATTGAACACACTTTCCTTTGGGGACCCCGTTCTCAGACACTGAATTGTCCTCACAAACTTATCTTGGCCGTATGTACTTGACCCAGTGTACTAGTTTGGAATCCAGGTGGGAACAGCAGAGGGAAACCATTTAAAACTGCTTATGGAAGAAAATTCAAACTATCCTTTTATTTTTCACTTACACTGCCAAATTTGAGAAAAATTCATTAACAATTCTGCTCTACTCAAACCTGCACATTTTCACAAGTAAAATGTTCTTTAACTATGTCTCACTGGTTGAATCTGTGAAAATGAATAATTCTTTCTGAAGTATGATGCTTATAGCCTAAAGCATATCAAAACACACACTGCAACTTACTCTCTAGAGATTTTTGGAAGGAAGGAGAAATAAAATGGAATGAAGGTATTGAATATCCTGTTAATCAGCTGTCCTGTGAGAGAAATGGATATTAAATGTTAAGAATCAAGGGGCAAGGTTCTGACATATTTATTTAACATGCTGATTTATTATGGTTTTGTGGTTAAAAAAGAGACATATCATAAAGTGGAGAAATGTTTCTAGTTGTAATAGTGCACAGAAAACTGGACCATTATAGCAATTACATCTGTATCACCCTGAAACAACACAATAACTTTTAGCACAAAATATGCAAAAGATGATAGCTTAGAAAGAGAAAAAATACTCAAGGCTTTCTCTCTTGTAAGATATGAAGCACAAAAATCTTTTTAAAAGAGGCTCATGAGAGCAAAGATTCAGAAGAATTTACTTCAGGTCATTCTGTGTGCAATAAAGTGTCTCAGTTAATAAATGTTACATTCTTTCTAAGAGCTAAAATAACAGAATCTTTGAGGAAAGCTGGAGCAGTTTGTTACAGTTACCAGTGGAGAAAACAGCAGCTGCAGGGAGTTTCTGACAGAGCAGAGGTTGCTTTCATGCTAAGAGCTGTAGCAGCAAGAACTGATAAACCTGGCAAAGGATTACTGGTTAATATAACAATTCAGGATGATTATAACTAGGGTCCTTAAGTCCTTGTGATGAAATAAAATGTAAAATGTTTTTGCTTATGCTTTTCTGAGGCTTAAAAAAAAGGGGAAAGATTCTGATAGTTTTGATATAAACCCAAACTTACCTTTCCACATTCATATTTATTTAAAATTCAAAATAGGTCTGCTGAAATAGCAGTGATATGTGAAGGAATCAGGTCTGAGTTTTGCCAAGAAGCTTACACTCATTAAAGATTTTCTGTGGTGGATTTAGCTCCATGTCTCTACCTTTTGGCAATTTTTCATGAGTAAAAATTTAATAAATGAATTAATGCAAAATTACTTTATTTGTTGTGGTCATTTTCCCAAACTGCTCTACTGTAAGAGTTCTTGCAGACATGAATCATCTTGATAGATGGCCACAAATTTAATTTAAAAATGCATTTCTAAAAGACACAAGAGCATCCAGCTATTCAGAAAGCATGGTGAAGCAATTAAAAAAAAAAAGAAAAAAAAAAAAGAAAAAAAAAAAGAAGCTGTATCTGCCTGCTACAGTATTCCTCACTACCATCTTCATCTGCTTCTACTGTGAATGTGTCAGTAATGTAAGTGGATGCTCAAACACAGAAATTGACACTATTCAAAAACAAAAACAAAACCAAAAGCAAACCCCCCCCCCAAACAAAAAAAACCCCCCCCCCCCCCCAAAAAAAAAAAAAAAAAAAAAAAACCACCACCTTGTATGTTTCATGGGATGTTCCCAGGCAAAGATTTTTTAATCCCTCTTTTCACATCTAAATCAGGAAAAGATAACTCTCAGGGATCACAAAGCAGCAAAAAGTAGGACCAACTCCATTGAGAAAAGGGATTTAGTTAAGAGACAGTAAATACCTGCCCCTTGTACTTGCTAGTCTTACATTAGTTTCTTACATCAGTTCTTAAGCAGCTGAGAAAAAGACAAATGCCACAGAACACAAGTACAACATATACACAAAGACTGGGCTATAGCTTGGAAGGTATATGTGTTTTGTTTATTTACAATAGGTCTGTAGTACCACTTTACTGACAAGAGCAGCGGGGACCTTTTTTTCCAAATAATTATTTTGAAAATGAATGCTTTTAAGTTACACAGGGACCTTCACTTCTACCTCAGTCACTGGAGCTACAAAAAAACAGCTGTAGAGACCCAACTCATGCACAGGTTGGGCATGTCCACCAGAGGAAGGTCATCAGCTGACACACCTACTAGAAGAGGTTGGCCAAGGCCAAGGAGCAGTCTGGAGAAATCTGCACAACAACCTTGCCACTCTTCTAGAAAAGAAAACTGAAATCTTCATGGTCCTCAGACTACTATCTGATATCAGGTATATCTACTATCAGGTATTTCTAGCAACTGAAAGGGACCTACAAGAAAGCAGGGGAGGGTCTATTCACAAGGGTTTGTAGTGACAGGATGAGGGGTAATGGCTTTAAGCTAGAAAAGGGTAGGTTTAGGTTAGATGTTACGAAAAATTCTTCAATATGAGGGTGATAGACCACTGGAATAGGTTGCCCAAAGAGGTGGTGGAGGCCCCATACCTGAAGACATTCAAGATCAGGCTGGATGAGGCTTTGAGAAGCTTATCTAGTTGGAGGTGTCCCTGCTTATAGGAGGGACTTGGACTAGATGTCCTTTGGATGTCCCTTCCAATCTGAATACTCTATGATTCTGTGGTTCTATGATACTATTTCTTTCTGAGAAGTACCCTCTTTCATTATAATTTATACCCTTTCTCAGTCTAGATTATGCTACTCTGTCTTTGCAGCATTCATTCATAGATTCTTCCAGTGGAAAACTTATTATTAATTCCAAAATTATTATGCTATTTCTTCTCCAGCAACTGAACAATCCCTTCTTTTGTATTTCTAAATCCTTTCAAATCCTGCAACTAAATTGTCGACTTTGAGGTACAGCAGCTGAATTTCACTACTGCACCACAAGTTTCAGAATAACAACCCCCAAGTCTTTTGAGAGGGATGCCTCCTTGGTGAAGTCATTTGAGAGCACTGCCAGAACAAGAAGTGAAAGCAGCTTGTGCAAATGTGTCCACGCTTGTGAAATATCCCCTCTGCTCTTCAGACCCCAGTTCTGCTAGAGCACACAGAGCTTTAGTGCCTGGCTGGAAACATGCTGAGAAAGCCACCAGCAAAAAAAAAAAAAGTTGCTTTAGTGTAAAAGTGAGGACAACCTATACCTAACAGGGATCACCTGTTAAATATCTAAAGATCTGAGGACAGAGATCTTTAGGTGGTATAAAGTATTCAGTGGCTTTATAATAAATTGCCTTTACTCCAAATTTGGCACATGGTCTTTTTAACGCTCAAGAAAAAAATAACAGGGAAAAGGGCCCAATGAAACTAAACTAATTGTAGAGGCATTGAATAATAATAATGATAATATTAAATGGGGAGGTTGTAAAAGAAGAAAACTGAATTCTAGGTATTTTGCCAGTGGTAACTTCCCTTCTTCTCCTTGCCCTCTGCTCCCCACACACAGGCTCAAATACCCTTTTCTCTGCTTTCCCCAGGAGGCAAAAAGATCTTGCAACACTTCTGTGGTGAGCTCTTACTGACAAAAACAGTCCAGCTAACATCTCACAAATACAATGAAAATTTACACAATCTAGGGAGCAGAAGCAAATCAGCTGAGCTGACAAATGTTTGGTACCATTACATTTCTTTGCTCTGAGAGTATGTGTTCTCCACTCACCAGCTGGCCCATGTTCACCTTGCTTCTGAAAAAGTTTCCGGAGTTTAATGGCTCTCTGGACTCTGTATCCTCATAGATGACTCCAAGTCTCCATAGGTGAAGTGCCATCTGATATAACTGATGTGATGACTTTGACTAGACAATCTGTAGAATGCTGGTTTAAAATTTTAGGCTTTTTGATCCAGACACCTGACAAGACTCATCAAAAGCAAACAGAAAAAAAATGCCCCTTTTTCCTTCTGATCCATGCAGTCACATGTTGTAATGTAACCAAAGATATGCGGCAACCACAAGACGAGGTGAACTCTGTCACCTTGATAACAGATTGAAGGAAGCCTTCCTGATGCAAAACAACCACCCCAAACCAAACGAAACCATCAAAAAAGCACTTAATGATTTTCTGATAGCTGGAAACTGCAATTCATAAACAAAGAAATGAGCAAATGGGGTGAAGAGCCTATCAACCTGCCAAGCTCCCAGAAATTTGAGTAAGTTATCTATAGCTGCTGATAATAACATTATTCACAAATACTTACTGTTTTAAAATAGTTTATTCAGCTAAGCATTAACTTTGTGATATAATGGCAGGTGTGTTTGCTCCAGTTTCTGGGAAACAGATTTTCCCAAGGGTACCCTGTTTAAAAAGTGGCTGTGTAATGAATAGCTATTACTTCCTCAAAGTATTTCTCAAAAATTTTAGCAGTTAAATTTACTTAAAGGTTGCTATAAGAAGGGCAATGAAAAGAAAAATCCTGTAGCTTAAGCCTTTTTGTTTCCTCATCATTTAGTGAAGTGAAAGATATTTTTGTGTTATGAAGGAAGTTGGAACCTATCACATGCTCTTCCCAGACACATAACTCTCCCCTGCCAGAGAGCCCTGGCAGTTCAGCTCATGAGAATCTGCAGTGGGATTTCCAGTTTTAAAGATGCAGTTTTCCCCAATAAGCTCCACAAAGTTTTTCCCAAATTCTCTGAATTCTACAAATAGATAAAACTAATGTGCTAATCCCATCATCCCCAGTCCCCCAAAGATTTTTGATATTTCCTGTACTTTACTGGCCTGGAAATACTGTCACAGTAGTTTCCATCAGAACTTTCAAAGACATATATGTCCAGCTTTTGCTGCAAATATGAAGTGTAGAATAAGAAAGTGACATTTTCCTCATCTTGGAAATCATTCACTCTGCTACTTGCATTGCTCAAAATAGATTTGGTTCCAACTCATCTAAAAGACTAGACTGAAGTTTTGGAAAGATCTTAGCCAAAGATGAATTCTACCTTGTCCCTTTGCAGCTGAACAAAGGTAATCCAGGCCAGGGAAGGACAGGGATACCTTGCCCAGTGACAGATATGGTCTATGGCTGGGCCCACTGTTGGCACAAAGTGCAGGAGGATGTCAACTCCTCTGGTTGAGATGCTTCACAGCATGGGAACTTCATTCCTCAAGACTCTGTGGAGGGGACAATTTCTTCCTGAAATGCAGTGGCTTGGGAGTATGAAGACATTTCTTTCAAACTCAGGACCCTATTTTTTCTCATGGATTTATCATGATAAGAGGTATATACCTTATAAGGATTATGTCCTTAGCTCTGTAGCTTGAAGTGTATTTGATGATACCCACAAAATAAGTGGTTAGATAGGATTTCTTTCCAGGGATTAAATGCAACATGAAAATGCTTTTCCTCAATGGGTTACTCCTATCCTTAATTTCTATCTTGTTCAGGTAAAAACTTTCCATAATTTTTTTTTTTTTTTAAATACTGTTAAACTGATTTTGTTACATCTGCATATAATTATGTTTTTAAAACTGAAGCAATAAATCCTTGGTCTCTCTGCTAGAGACACAGATCTGTTTTTAATTTCTTTGCTGTACCTAGTACCTTACAGACATGAATCACATCTCTCACCACTTGACATGTAATTAGAAGGGGATTTGTAGGCTGCATCTGCACAGCAATGCTTATACCTGGCCTGGGTAATCATGCAGGCTTCCTTGAAAAGCTTCACTTAATCCAGGTTACCTATAGATCACAGATGTCCTCACACTGATTCTCTTTGTAGGTGAAGTCATGGCCACTTCATTGCAATGTTACCGAAAGGATAGACAGTACACATGGAAGTGCTAAAATACTGCTGCAGTTCTTCTAGGACAGTCTGCAGTCCTGTACCTGCTCATCCTGGCCACCCAAGCTGGGGAGCTGCAGGGCCACAGCCAGCCTCGTTTTTTTTTCTCTGACAATCTGAACCATCAACCCTTTGCTCACTACTGCACATCCTCATGAGGAGTGAGAGATAACAAATAACTCCTCTTGGACTACTGTTCAAAATCCCTCCTGGGGATGCAGACAGTGGGTTTCAGCTCCCATAGAACAAGACCAGAGCTGAAGCTGGATCTTCCTCATTGCATAATGAAGGCTCTAAGGCTTTGTTCCATTATAAAACGTTAAAGACAATGTGACTTTCTTTCAAAATGAGCCCTTTTTGTTTTATAGCAAAGGTGCCGCCCTGGGAGCAGATTCCCAGCTTGTCTGGGGAATTCCCTGCTCTTGAGAAGGCAGGTGTTCTCAGCAACTACAGGCCTGCATATGCTGACTTATTATGCCCCAGCCTCTAGACTAGGGATTTAACGTTAGAGAAAAGAAAAAGCCTAAAGATTCAGGCTTGCAACATCTCTTTGCATCTAAGGTTTTTAGTTACTTAAAAGATTACTTTAAGATATTAAAAATAATTATTTTCATGAAGATTTCACATTGAAATTAGTGTTGCATTCTGAACCTATATCAACAGGAAGTCCCCTCCCACTTCCTGTATTTTTTTTTCATGTGATAAAACAGCTTTGGAAAGCATATTTGGATATATAACCCTAGAATACATGAGTGTAATACTGTTTCATGAGACTGTCCCAAGTATCAATATTGCCAATCTCTGATTCCCTTAAATTTGTCCCTGTAAAATTCTGAACAAAAGTGTTGTGGCTTTTTTTTGTGTGTATTTTT
>NW_008612362.1:659-1173 GCF_000691845.1 Merops nubicus | reverse complement strand
TCAGCTCCTCCAGGATCTCCGCCTCTTTCCGGTACATCTGCGGGAGGCAGAAAGCCCGAACCCGCCATCAGCGCCGCTTCCCTCCCCGGGTAGAGCCACCCGCCTCCCACGGCCCCGGCCCCGGCGCACCGCCGAACCTGCTGCCACTCGGGTTCCGTGCGGTGCCGGTAGCCCAGCAAATGGCACAGTCCGTGGGCGGCCGTCACCTGTGAGAAGAGGCGAGAACCAAGGCTCGGGTGAGAACTGGCTCAGGGAGCCCCACGCCAGCGCCGCGACACCAGCCGGGGATGAGGGGTGAGCAGGGGCAACCCTGTGCCAGATTGTTTTGGCAGAAGCAGCAGGGAAAGCCAGTAGCCTGCATGGAAACAGCCACAATCATGAGTCACAGAGTGGTTTGGGTTGGAAGGGACCTTTAAAGGTCATCTAGTCCAACCTCCCTGCAGGGAGTAGGGACAGCAGGGACAGCTCCAATTAGCACAGGTTGTTCAGAGCCCTGGCCAACCTCATCTCGCAT
>NW_008612362.1:0-396 GCF_000691845.1 Merops nubicus | reverse complement strand
TCCCCCAGCAGGTCCCTGTCTCTGCTGTGCTGAGGACTCCAGAGCTGCCCCTGCCCTGCAGGGGGGTCTCCCCAGAGCAGAGCAGACTGCTCTACTGCCCTGCTGCCCACCCTGCTGAGGATGCAGCCCAGACTGCCAAGGGCTTCTGGGCTGCGAGTGCACGGGGCCAGCTTCTGCCCAGCTCCTCATCCCCAGCACCTTCTCTGCAGGGCTGCTCTCAGTGCCGTCACTGCTCCAACCCAGGTGCAGGGCCTTGCGCTTGGCCTTGCTGAAACTCCCGAGGTTCACAGATGCCAACCACTCACCAAGGAGCGTCCCAACTCTTCTATTTAAATAAGCTTCACAACACAGAGCTCATCTTTCAGGGTGAGCTGTAAAGACCATCGCCTCCCGGTT
>NW_008612361.1:0-915 GCF_000691845.1 Merops nubicus | reverse complement strand
CTGGATGACATCCCACCCCTCTGGCGTCCTCTCTTTAATCACAGAATCTCTCCAGTTGGAAAAGACCTCTAAGATCATGGAGTCTGACCATTCATGTCCCACTGTGACACCTTGTTTTTTTTTGTAAATCCCCCAAAAGCAAGAAAAGGCAGCAGGGCTGCTCTCACCGGGCAGACTTTAACGAACCACTGGGTCCCCTCCCTGTAGACGGCCATGGCTATGCCTTTGGTGAGGACCTCGTCCACGTAGAAGCTGACAGCATCTCCCACCTTCACAGGAACCTCCTCCTCTGGGTCTGCTTTGCCTTTCTCTTTCACGTAGTCATCGTCTGGCGTGGGAGCAAACTGGACTCTGGAGAAGGGCAGGAAGATCCCACAGTTCCTCTTACACTTGAAGTACTCGGTGCCGTGGTAGGAGCCATCGCTGCGTCCTCTGTTCTCACCCTCACCCTGAAAACACACCAGGAATGGGTGTTACAGACACCAGTGTTATGGGAAAATACACAGATCAAGTCACAGGGCAGGAGGAAACAGCCTCAAGTTGTGCCAGGGGAGGTTGAGGTTGGACATGAAGAATTTCTTCATGGAAAGGGTTGTCCAGGGCTGTGCCAGGTTGCCCAGGGCAGTGGTGGAGTCCTCACCCCTGGAGGGGTTTCCAAGCTGTGGAGATGTGGGGTGAGGGACACGGTCAGTGATGACCTGGCAGTGCCTGAACTTAACAATCTAAAAAGCCTTTTCCAGCCCAACCCCCCTGAGACCCTCCCTTGCTCGGCCCCCTTACCTGTAGCTCCACCCCGAAGAAGAACGGCGACAGCACGGCCGGAGGGGATCTGTGGATGCTCCCCACGTAGCGGATGACCCCGGGGACCCATTGCCTGTCCACCTCCACCATCACTTTCTGTCCCGGGGCCGCCCG
>NW_008612360.1:0-13763 GCF_000691845.1 Merops nubicus | reverse complement strand
ATCCAACCTGACTTTGAACACTTCCAAGAAGGGGGTATCCACAACCTCTCTTGGCAAGCTGGTTGAGTGTCTCATCACCCTCATACTAAAGAATTCCTTATATCTAATATAATTTACCTTCTTTCAGTTTAAAATTGTTAGCCCTTGTCCTATCACACTCCCTGAGTCTCTCCTCATCTTTCTTTTAGGCCCACTTGAAGTACTGGAAGGCTGCTATAATGTCTCCCCACAGACTTCTCTTCTCCAGGCTAGACAGCTCCAACTCTCTAAGCCTGTCTTCATAGGTAAGGCGCTCCAGCCCTCTGATCATTTTTGTGGCTCTCCTCTGGACCTGCTCTAACAGCTCCATGTTTTCTTAAGGTGGAGGCCCCAGAGCTGGATGCAGTAAGATCCACTTTCCAAGTGAGGTCTCAGGAAAGTGGAGATGAGGGAGGCAGATCACCTCCCTTGACCTGCTGGCCATGCTTCTTTTGATGCAATCCAGGATATGGCTGGCTTTCTGGGCTGCACTTGCACATTGCTGGCTCATATTCAGTTTTTCATCCACCAATACTCCCAAGTCCTTCTCCACAGAGCTGGTCTCAATGCACTCATCACCCAGACTGTATTTGTGCTTGGGATTGCCCTGACTCAGGTGGAGAACCTTGCACTTGGCCTGTTGAATTTTATGAGGTTTGCATGGGTTGACCTCTCAAGCCTGTCAGGGTCCCTCTGGATGGCACCACTTCCCTCCAGCATGTTGACCACACAGGCTGGTGTCATTGGCACATTTGCTGAGAATGCACTCTATCCCACTGCCCAGATCACCAAAAAAGATGTTAAATAGTGCTAGTCCAAATATTGACCCCTGAGGAATGACATTTGTTACTGCTCTCCACTTGGACATCAAGCTGTTGACTGCAACTTTTTGAGTGTGACCACCCAGCCAATTCCAATATTGCAGTCCTTGCAACTGGGAAAGGTTATGCATGAAAGGATAACTTTACTTTTAATTAAAGTGTGACTGCAACCTGTAGAGCAATAATTGCAAATTCATTTCTACAAAGCAAAGATACAGGATAGTGCAGCAGAACAAGAAAAATGAATATCACAGAGGCAAATATCTTAATGAACTAATAACTGACCAAGGGATAAAAACAAGACCCCTCAATGAGCAGTGTAAATCCAGGCTTATGTTAATAATGCAGTCTGCTGTGAAAAACACCCAAGACAAACCAAAGCATGAATTTAAAAATCAGCCTATACTGTATTAGCTGAGCATCTGAAGAATAGACTTCTTAATGCTAATTAACTGATTTCAAGGGGAGCAGAAAGAAGCCAGTACTAAATTCTTCAGAATTCCCAGGGTGATGGTAGAGTTGCATGTACTCAGTCTGAAAATTCAGTAATCAGAATAGCTTGGTCATTTTGCATGGAAACCAATTAATATTTAAGAATTCTTAATGATTTAATAATAGTCAGCCATGAAATGGTAGCAATATAACTACAATATATACCACCATCACTGTTCAGGACAAGATTCGTAAAAGAACAAGATGCACACGAGCAGATTCCAAGAGAAGACAACACCCTGCAGCCCAACAGGGCTGCCAACTCAGACAGAAATATATAGAGGAAAACAAGACTTTCCCTTCTGTATGAGACTCTCTTGCAACTCCAGGGAGCTCTAGAAGCATCTTAGAATTACTAGATGCCACGAGACAGTTCACCTGTTTTGTCTGCACTGTCTCTTCGCTGGGGCCTCTTGATTTCTACGGCTACTGGAACTATTCCATGACACTCAGCCTCTTGCTATTTGGTTACTTTTCGTAATAAGCACAACAAAAAATTAAACTCTGCTCAATGCAGTTCTGCCAGTGGCAAGAAACAAGCAACTTAGAGAAGGTATTGAAGGTAGTAGAGATATGAGTCCTGATTTCTAAAATAAAAGATGTGTAAGTAAGAGTAGTTTTTTGTAGGTCAAAAGGCCATGCCAGATGTCAGTGGGACACTGCTCCAATATAAAGGCAGCAGCAACCATGGACAAAGACAGAGTTATAGAGAAAGAAAAGAGATCCATTTGGAAGAGAAATTCCCACTCATCAATGGTATTCCAAAAAACCAGGCTGGATTAAGTGGGATTTTTTTAAAGGTTACTCAATAATTGTATAAGCAAGAAGCCACACAGGAAGAGCGAGAAAGTCTGTTCATTCCTTAGATTATTTTTGCCTTATCTTAAAAAGAAAAGCTGCTTCTACATTGAGGTTATTGTTATTTATTTTCACATGCCAAATAACCTCTGATCATGAATGTACATAGCAAGGCATAAAACAAAACTCAAATTATTCAGCATTATTATTTTCCTTCAAACTGAATCAGTTCCTACCCTGTGCAGAAGTATCTGTTACTGATATAGATGTAGCAGAAGATGTCGGCTTAGCATATGTAAAAAAATGTGTTACAATGTATTGCAGAAGAGATTTTTACTTCTGTAAGTGAAAAGCAAGTCAATTTTTCCTCAGTCTAGTTTCAGTCCATGTTTTATTTTACAGCATTGAGGTTGGTATAGGTAACATAGTAATAAAATCTGTGGATCACATCAGACGGGAAGGAGTTGTGACTGCTCTGAAAAGCAGGACTAGCACACAAAATGATCTCGTATTTTAGAAACAGTCTGAAATTGGCACAGCTAGATTCAATAAAAATAAATGTAAGCCTCTATACTCAGGTAGAAAAAAGAATCAAGTGTAGAAATACTAAAAGGGAAATGAACTATCTAAAGAAAGAGCTGTGCCACAGAAGAGGCTCAGAGAGAATATACTGGGACACTTAACTAAAAAAGCACTATAAGTGAGGAAAAAGAGAAGTTACTTCTGCTTATTTAAGCAAATGAGACAGCGCTTAGGCTGATGTACACACTTAGAACACCACAAAGTAAGATGCAATCAAATTTCAGAGGCTTCAAGAGAGCAGTCAGAATGCTAAAAATTTCAGGAAGGATGACCCAGGAGGAAAGACTGAAAAAAGCCCAGATGTATTATTAAAGAGATGACTGAGGTGAGACAGCAGTTGTTCCCAGCTATCTAAAAGGTAGCAGCTGGTAAGGATAACAGTGAACAATTAATATTCATAAAGACAAGAAGTAATCTGCTTAAACTGAAGAAAGAAAGATTTAATAAGCTATTAACAAAAATGTTCCCACTGTGATGGCAGCAGGACACTGAAAGTGGTCATCTAGTGGTGCCACAGTGAGAAGAGCACACTGGTGATGTGGATCATGCTCTGAACTACCCGAAAGCCTTTCAGAGTGCATTAATGGGACTCGGCAGTGGACAGCCGTAAGGACTTCTCATACTGGTACCTGTCCCTTTTTTAGGCAAAAAAGGAAACACTAGCTGAACACAAAAACGTGTAGATTTAGGGGAGCGTTTATGCACAGGTGTCACTGCTGTATTCACAGTTAGTGTACATATGGCATGCTGTAAGTCAGTGTAAACCTGTGGAAAGATGGGAGATGATGGCAGCCTAAGGCTCACCTGGACTTTTTAGATCCTTAGCTGCTCCATGGTGTCCCAGCAAAATAACGTCACTTGGAATTAACTGCTCCACTCTGTGTTGCCTTAGTCCTTCCTAAGTGATGATGTCATACTCCTCTGGTGTAAATCCTTAAAAGGTGTAACTCAAGAGACTCCCTGATCCACCCACATGGGATTGGAGGGTAGCCAAAACCCAACCCAAAATCTGGTGCTGCTTAAGCAGAATTTCACCAGTGTCTGTCTCATTGGTAGATGCAATCCTTCAGCAGTTCTCCTGAATTGCTACTAAAAGTTGAGATGTAGCCTGTATTTCACAAATACTCTCCAATGCAAAGTGCACAGTTTGCATAATATATTAAAAGAACGTGTAACTGAAGAAACAGACTACACCTGCAAGTTCTTAAAATTAAATTTAACTTGTAGGTCAAATGTTGAGACTTTTTTTCAGGCAGACCTCACTGCAGGATTGGGACCTTGGAGATTTGGGTTATTGGTTGGGCCTGGATGAGATATCAGGAAAGGAAGAGAAAATAGTCATTTATTTTCTTACTCTAACATGTTAGATCTGTGGCTGAACACTGCTGGGTTCTAAGTTAAAATCATATGAATGCTCTTAATACATAAAACTGATTCTGTAGTTTCACTATAAATTCTGCTCAACAATATAGTACTTGGAAATAGATAGTTTAACAGCAATCACAGCAAGTATTTTACTAGCATGTAGATAACATGAAAACTTGTAAACAGAACAGCAATTTAGAAATAAAACAGAAAGAGAACATCTTTAGGGATCATCTATTAACTGAAATCAGAAACTTCCTAAGAAAAAAACCTGATTTTAAGAGTATACATCATATATTTACTGGAACAAGTTAAAGTTGTCTACTGTTAGAAGTTGCCTATTAAAGGGAGGCAGGAAGAGTTATGCTTAAAATACCAGCCCTTCCAGCAGACTCCAAGCAAGGTTGTCTTCTGCAAGCGCTTCATATTCTACCAGACAGCAAGGAAAGATGAAGAAAAAAAAAAAAAAATAGAGACTATAAAAAATATCCCAAAGGATGGAGAAACATTCACATTTAAATATACACAGATGGCAGAATCATAAAGTAAAAAAGTGAAAACTTTGAAAACTTTTGCTTAACAAGTTAAATATTCAGTGTTGCCTATCCTGAAGAGTAATCCCTTTCATCTGACACAGAAAATCCTCTACTAGCTTTTGTTCTTTTTCTGATCTTAACATGAAACTTCTCTAGTTACAATGGAAAATGAGCAACAGAAAGCTCTGGAAGAGGAAAGGGTAACAATTACCTACCACTCTCCTTCACTCCTCTACACCAAGTTATGGACAACAATCCAGATATTTAACTAGCAAATATGGGAATCTTGCTTAAAAGTCCTTTTCACCACCAGCGGAACTGCCTGTTTTTCTTCTCAGGTTCTAATTAGTCTTTAAGGCACCAGAACTCTGCTTTGTTAGTTGTTTACAGCAGTGGTCGATCTGAACTAGCTGGTATTTCCTTGATGGCTCAGGTAGGCTATACACCCCCTGGCACACCCCTGCTTTTGGGTCTACCACATTAAGACTCTGTATTAGCTAAGGTAATAAAGATCCTATTTGAGACAGCTGAAATTTAACCACAATCTTCTCAAAGGAGATGGTGCAGGAACAAAGAAAGAAGTCTAGGGGAGGAAACTATTGACTTCATTATGCTAGCAGCTTGTTACAAAGTAAAACAGGCAAGACCTCAATTTTTATTTTTGTGCCAGTTCATGTATGCCATTTATTCAGAGAAGATTTTTCAGTGCTGCTCAGTTTTGCTGTTTCTCGCTCAGGAAGAGGAAAAAGAACACATAAAAATTAATTTTCTAATCCCAGCAGTGGAGGAAGAGGACAATCTCACTTTCACGCTATGCAAAGAAACTGAAGACTTAGGATTTGTTCCTGATGAACCATGCTTTTATGTGCATTTTAATCACTCTGCTTTATGGATGATATGGAAAAGGTATGATATAACATTTGAGGAGACATTATGCATGCATTGTTGACTAGTTGGCTCTTGCAATGAAAGTTTCTAATGAATATTTTACATGATGTTAATTAATGATGTTAACAGAAGATAAATCTGTGTGAAAACAACAGAATACTTTGGTTGATCCCATTAGCTTAAAATCTATCAGCGTACAGCAATATATATACAAATCTTTCATACTGAAGGGAATTAACCTCAACTGACCTAAAGATAATTTTCTGTGGTTGGCTCAGACTGTTGTCTGGTTGAAGTACTAAAGATCGTATTGGTGCCTCTTTGAATGTTCCCGTCAGCTGAGATGGCTGAAGAAAAAAGCTTTTTAGCAAATGTGCCCCTGGAGCCTCCAGAAGACTCTACAGGTCTTCCAGGGAAAAACTCTGTAGTTAAGGCCTACCTCTTTTATATATATATTTTTTTTTTTTTCCTCCTTTTTCCTTGCAAAACTTTTAAAGACTTCCAAAATTTTAGATCCTTTACAACAACAATCAGGGCATTTTCAAAAATACTGCTGATCATACAAGCCATCTTCCTTTTATACTGTGCCTTCAAATATAATGGAATAATATCAGTTTGTGCTTTTAGATTCTTGTTTTGTCAGCAGCATCTCACCAATGCACAACAGGGTAACTATGAAATAAATGCAAGGATTTATCTTCCAGCTCACACTTATTATCTGAGCTTCACAAGGACATCACCAATAAAATGCTATCGTAATGCTAATAATATTTTAAAATTATGCAAAGTTTAATAGTTTTGGTGTTTATTTTCACTTTCTTCCTAATAAACAATTATTAATAAGTGGAGAAAAAAAGTCAGACATTATTAATAATAATAAACCCGAGAAGCTGTTATTTTAGGGATTTTTTTTTTCCTTTTGCTCCTACAGGGTTGTTTTAACTTTTATCAAGGTCACAGTTGGTATTTTTATCAACATGGAGAAAAACCTGTATTTTGTCTCTTTCATGAACTGATAACTTCAAAGAAATTCACAGTATATTCACAGATGGGTCTTTAATACTGTGAGTACTTCAAAAGACAGAAGAGATGGCATAAATAGCACAGAACAGGAAAAATAATTCCTATTAATATTCTGGCTCCTTATTTCCTATAACATGGATTTATAGAGCTTCAGTGTGACCTTCCCGTGACAGGAAAATTGTGAGATGCATTTTTTCACCCTGTTACTTTGTTTAATAATATTTTTTCTATGGAGCTGTACATTTAACTAGAAAACATGGGATTTTTCATTAGAACAATATACCTAAAACAAATTGGCCCAATTTCAAGTACCTGATCAGGTACTGCCATTTTTAGAACAGGGAATATTGATTCAATTTATGCATGAACCAGGGAGTAATTAAGATAGATAATAAGATATATTTGAAAGCTGGATCTTCCACTCAAACTTTTAAAAATAAGAATGTCCACAGAATTTGGCAAGTTAACAACTTTGTTGGTAAAAAAAAAAATTATTTATTGTATCTGCTGACTATCAATTCAGGTACAAATGCCACAGAGATTATATTATAGACCCTCACAAATGAATTTGGATGATGCAAGACATTTTATATTATAAGTTACAAACTGACTTTCACTCTGGAATTCAACCAGAAAAAATTCAAGCTCAGAGAAACGTTAAATTTTACTTTCAACAATGTTCTAAATATGAGGGTTTTTTACCATAATAATCGTAAAGCTCATATCGTGTGACAGCTGAAATAAAATATACTCTTAGCTAATCCAGTTTGCTTGACTTTAGGGAAAAATATGAATATTGAGTCCAGGTGTGCTGACTCCTTTATAAAAAGTCCCCAGGTCATTATTGCTGAAGCTCAGGAAACGGTGTGATTCATCATGTGCAAATATTATTCTACATGAGGAAAAATTTTGTGGACTGTCTATACGAACTTGGCCCAGGAGCTGATGTAGGCCTGGACCTATTTTTCTGTAACTGCATTCATGACGGTGAGTAGTTAGTGTGAGTAGGTTACGAAGTAAGCACTTTTCACAGCCTATCCTTTTTCCTGCTTCTACAGACAACAGTACAGTCTGGTGTGTGTTTTTCAAATCAAATATAAAAAAAAAAGTCAGAATAGAAAAAAGGACAACTATGCTGAACTATGCTCGTGAACTGTAATTTTTAACAACTATAAAGCCTAAAAATGGGAGAGGGTATAAACCACAACATTAAATATTTCTTCCTTGTTGTTTTTCACTTCAAGTTTTAAAATTAAAATTCTTTGGAAAGATAAATAAGAAATGTTCATATGCAGGACCTAGTGGACATAAAGATGTTTCTCATTTGCAACGACATTTTTCTTGGGTCAGCTTAGGACTTCCTGTACCATAAAAAAAGAACCTCATCATAAATCGCAGCTTAGACTTCACAATGCACATAGGTGTCTGAAGTCTAAGAGGGACACAAGATCTTAAAAAAGGATATTAAAATGCAGCTTTTCTGCTCAGAACCTGAAGTCCATTTCCTGATCATCATCTTCCAGAGACAAAGCAAAAACCCTCCGTACTCTAATAATGGAGCAGGGATTATTATGTCTGATTCCAGTGATTTCACAGATATGTAATATCTATAGTATAACACCAGTCCTCAACAACTATAATAAACAATAGATGGCTATATTTTAAACATAATTTGAAGTACACAGTGAAGACGAAAAGACTAGCTTCCTGATAACACCTGTCAATAACATCTATCTTAGCAGTAACAAGAGTATTCTGCTTGTATGACCAAGTGTTCTCTAAAAGCTTTGTTTCTACAGATCCCTACCTGCTGATAAAGAGTATACTTGTATTGTAGAACCTATCTTTACTGCACTTGTAATTTTTCACAGAGATTCATGCAGTTGTCTCTCTTACAGCCTCCAGCTCAATTCTAGCTCATTTGGTCAACAGCACAGCTTACTCACAGGTGTAACTCAACAGGCTTTATGGATGTAAATAGGTTTTGATACAGTTGGACTTAAATGCCACAGAGAAATGAGAACCTCATGAAATTGAATAAGGAGAAGTGCAAAGCCCTGCACCTGGAACATACCCATGCACCAAAGGAGTACTGCATCCAGCTCTGGGGCCTCCAGCATACGAACGACATGGATCTGTTAGAGCAGGTCTAGAGGAGGGCCACAAAAATGGTCAGAGGGATGGAGGACCTCTCCTGTGAGGACAAGCTGAGAGAGCTGGGCTTGTCCAGCCTGGAGAAGAGAAGTGTCCAGGGTGACCTTACTGTGGCCTTTCAATACTTAAATGGGGCCCATAAGAAAGATGGAGAGAGACTTTCAGTCGGACCTGTAGTTATAGGATAATTGGTAATGGTCTTAAAGTAAAAAAGGGTAGATCAGACTAGATATATGGAAGAAATTTTATACAATGAGTGTAATGAAACACTGGACTAGTTTGCCCAGAGATGTGGTAGAAGCCCCATCACTGGAAATATTCAAGGTCAGGTTGGACAGGGCTATGAGCAAACTGATCTAGTTAAAGACATCCCTGCCTATGGCATGGGTGTTGGACTATAATCCTTGAAATCTGCTTCTAGCGCCAGCCTTTCTATGGTTCTAAGATGCAAACCTGATCTTTATACTTCCTGCACAAGCAACTCCAAGTAATTTTATCCTAAGAATTTACAAAAGCAGTTTATAATTTATTTTTATGGAAGCCTAAGAAAAATGGCTATAAACTGCTACTAACAGATTGTTATACATAACATATAAAGTTTATATACATCCTAGTGTTTTATCTTTAATCTGTTATTCATCCTTATTCTCTGTACCAAATACAAACCAAATACTATTTAATACATGTAGCATGTAAAAATTACTCTTTTCCTATAGCAATTACAAAATGGAATGTTTTAGCTTCTCTCAAAAGCCATACTGCAGGGTATATTTACTATAAGTTTTTTAGATCAATTCAAATAGGTTATTATTTGATAGTTTGAAAAAAATTATCTTGAATATAAATCTACAAAGGCTTCTTAATTTTTGTTATTCTCACTTAGATTCCCAGTGTGCAACTCATTAGAGTAAACGAAGATTAAATCCTTTCAACAAGTGTGCTCTCCTTTGTGACTCTCCTTAAATTAGGCTGATTCAGTAAAAAACAACACAGGATTTTTAATGCTATCACTGTCCTGACATTACATACTAAAAGGCTCAATGGCCATACTTTATAAGAATGATATACCTACAGAAAGCCTTTAAAAGTTGATAAAAGGGAATGTTGCATATTACGTATGCAGCAAACACATGGAAATGCCTTCTCTATCAACAAACCAATAATTTTATTAAGGTTTTTAGAATGTAGGAAACTGACTATGAGAATTTCCCGCATCTTTTTAAAACTGCACTAGATCTTTATATTTACTACATAAATCTATTGTACTGAGGTTCAAGTAAAGGACTGAGGTTCTTCATACAGCTTATTTAATATAAAGTTTAAAAAAAAAATAAAAGAAAATTAATTAAAAAATCGTTTGTCCTATACAATGGAGTGTGGACAATGCTTTTAAGTGATCAACATTTTATTACATCCAAATAAAAAGGGCTTTATTGAAATTCAATCCAAAGATGCTGGCCTAAGCCCCATAAAGAGGTTGCACAGAACAGAAACCTGCTATCTGAGTACGTGGGAACTGGCCTGTTCTGGCAGTGAAACAATTTTGTACTCTACCTGACCCCTCTGCAACAGCCTTTGCCATTTAGGGTGATTTCTTTTGCACCTTCAGAACCAAGGCTTTGTATAGTATAAGAATAACCTCACCTTTTCATTTCAGATAGAAATTATTTAAATATACTGTCATCATTAATATAACAGAGAATCATGGTTCAATTTGATAATTAGGTAGGGGCTTGACCTTTATCATAGGCTTTTTCAAATATGAAATCTTCAGCTACTTGTTTGCTTTAGTATTGGTCATGCAGGCTGTTTGGCTTTCTTTAATATAGAACTCTACATGTAAACTCATCCTTAAGTACACGTCTTAAAACTAGAACATGAAATGAAAATTTTATTTAGCAACTGGACAATTTCAGGGACAAGGAAAAGAAATTATAGAAATAAATGCTAGAAATTTGTTTCTGTAACATTTGTAAAATGCAGACATTTGTTGTCTGTAGAGACAGTTGAAGAGTATGTCTATTGGGATGGTTTTTAATTGCTTGAGTCAGATGACGGGAAGTCAAGTGATATGTTAAGGACCTGTATTGCTGTTAATGGCAGTTTTCTGTTTTGTAATTTATGTGTTGAAATGTTTTGAATATATAGCACTGGTGGCCACAGCCCTAGGTAGGTGCCTAAAGCACAATTTTCTTCACTTGAAGTCAAAACAACTAACTACTCCTGCAAGATCTATGCAGAAGATAAAACAGTAAACTACCCTAGCTAAATAAAAGTAATAAAACCAGAAAATATCTTCTGTGAATGCTTCATCTATCCTAACACACTGCTGAGACAAACTGATTAAAATTCAGCTTTTATGGCCTCTCATATGTACACGGCTCAGCTGGTACACATTAGAGCCTACACTTTTAGCAATGATAAGCTGTTTTTTCTCAGCAGTTTACAAAATTATTTTTCAGCATTCTTGGTTTCTGACTATAAATACTGTGACTGGAAAGTAGGCACATTTACAACAGGCAATCCACATATGTTCTAATTACCATCTAGGATTCAGCTCAACAAGGATGATCTGCTTTTTCACGTCCCGTGGTGGCTTCCAAAGACCAGACACCTAACACTGTCCAAGAGTGCCACAAAGGTCTCCTAGTGTTACACATTCATGAAGGTTTTCTTCCCCTTCTTTTGTCCAACACAGGAAGCCATTGGGAAAGACAGTTACAACTTATTTTAAGTGATACTTCAGGCTTCATTTTGAAGAATATATGAAGTTGGATAAGAATTCAATTTCTCACATAATTAAAAAAAAAAAAAGTTATTTGAAGAGGATGTTTTCTGAGGTCCTGATCATTTTTCAGCAACTTAGGTCTGGGTAATACATGGGTAAGAAGCAGGAATACTACCTAACATGAGGGGCACTAAAGGTTTCCTCCTTCACTTCTACATATGAGATGAACATCATTATACATAAAAGTTATCCCATTAAAACAGAAGGAACTACTCACATACATGCATTAAAAGCATTTGTGCAAGTCTTTGCAGGATTAAAAAAGGCAGGAAACAACAGGTTGGGGCAACAGACACCATATGGATAGAAGGGAAGAATAAAGTGATAGCAAGACATGGTTATGGGGGCAGGTTGTGTATGCAACTTAAAAGTTTGAGGCATCGAAGGCCTGATTTTAAAGTTTTACCTTGTTTTCAACAAATGTGATTCTTGTCATGTAACAGCTGTTCTTCAGAAGCATCTGGAGCTCCAGTGCTCATGATTGAGAAGTCTAACTTTAAATCACAACAAGACCACTAACACAACATTTTGGATCACAGCATTGCTAATCTATTATATAACAGTGTTCAGTATAGTTCACATGGTGGTCACATATCTACCACTCTTCACTGAACACACCAGGGTACACCTTATTGAACTAGCAGGGAGGTGGCTGATGTCATTGTCCTGAGGAACCAGTACAGGGCCTAAAACACTGCTGGTATTCCTAAAAACAGTATATAGCTTAGTCAAGTCACTGGCAAGATAAAGAGGAGAGCTTGCATGCAAATTTGTAATGAATGGAGGGTAACTATACAGGCAATATAATAACTCCTGTAAATAATGCCTTGCCAGTAACATCCCACTTTCACTGAGTTGCATTTTGAAGAAGTAAACTCAGGAACTCTGAAGAAAGGAACAAAATTTTATAGCTGTAAATTAGCCTTTTACGTACGGGCAAGAAAGCTAACACATTGATCTATCATTTCTCTTGTTTCGAAAATGTCTTCAAAAAAAAAAACCCAAACCACCACATTAAAAACATGTGAAGATATATAACTCTTCTGTCAGTAGAACAAACTGCACTTGAATCATGTAAAAATTACATGCTCCTTTTGAAGAAAGGAAGCATGATGTTCTGCTTGCAAACCATACTGTGTAAAAGACAATATTCATACTTGCAAAATAAACATGCAGATTGTTAAATCAGAATTATATACAGAACATGATGAACAATATATTTGAATGTTTAATTTACTACAAAAAATACTGAATATTTCACTACCGAATCAAAAGAAAAAGAAAATTTAAACGTTCTAACAATGGTTTAGATTCACAACAGCTCTTACTAGGAAAATTTTTGTGAGCCTTTGTGAAACGAAGCCAAATTGTTATCATTCCGCTACTTTGTAAGGCTTTAGCCATACAGATGAACAGTGACCATCACCACAGCTGGAAAAACTGCCAGAAGACTGACCCTAAAAATAGGAGAAAGGAAAATAACACAGACCCTCTGAATATCAGCCGGTTAAGTTCTTCATTTAAGAAAGTCTCAAAATGATCAGGAATCATGGCAGAATCCCAATGGATTCTCCATATAGTATCTCACTCTTGTTAACATTCCACCATAGATTTAAAATTAACTCCCAAAGGATACAGGACGATACTCTGATGCACACTCTGCCATGGGAAAGGCACATCAGAGCAGGGCTAATTTTATCCTCTGTGACTGCAAACCCCATGTCTTCCAACAAACCACTAAGGAGGTGGAGTTTCCCTGCATACTGTTCTCTTTGGCACACAGACTTATGCTCAGTTTATATTACCATTATGATGTTTTTCTTTTACATGTCAGCAAACTCAGTTACCTTGTAATACATCAACACCCTGGAAACACCGTTTTTGTCTCAGATAAGATTTTTTAAAAAGAGGCCTGAGTTTTCTTTTAAGCTAATAAGATGAAAATAATTGTCTCGGTTCCTTACTGCCACCAGGGAGCACAGACCAGCTGAGAGTCATCACCACCCTGGGAAAAGGGCACCAAAGACTAGCAGATAGCAAGCTCAGTTGCTAGAGTATGACATTCCAACAGTTGAACTCAATTTTATTTGATTTGGGAAGGGGAGGGGGTGATTGGTATATTTATTTACAATCATCAGGAGTTGTTTTTTTTTTTTTTTTTCGGAGATGAGAGGGTAAAAAGAAATCCTAGGGGTGTAGTCATTGCAGTACTGATGACCTACATAACCTCTTCATTTCCCAGGAGGGCTAGTTGAGGCACCAGGACATTTTGCCGCCTCGTCTGAAGTGGGAATTCCA
>NW_008612359.1:0-285 GCF_000691845.1 Merops nubicus | reverse complement strand
GTCAGCCCCACAGATGAGTGAGCCATAAACAGTCCTTCACAGAGATGTTTCTCACACGCAGGGCCACATGTTAACAGTTTTTCTTTATTTACTGCCTCCATTTCCTCTTTGTTCCAGGAACTTGTCCTCCAACTTCAAGCTGCTCATGATTAGGCAAAAAGGCCTCTAATCTCCCCGATCTGATTTACCGTTACTGAGAGCAGACGCTTCCCGTTACTGGCCCTGGACCTGGGAGCAGGGACAGCCGAGCTCTGCTGCTGCCGAGCCTCCCTCTACTCCCAAAGC
>NW_008612358.1:2485-3625 GCF_000691845.1 Merops nubicus | reverse complement strand
GCTGTTGGGTATGACAGCAGAGCACTTAACAAAGCATTTCTACAAATGAGATTCCTTTACAAACTAATCTAGGCTGTTTATTGTTTCCTAGGAGCATGCACTTCCACAGCAGAACAGGAAGTTTTGACAGTTTAAGAAGTTCATTAAACTCTGGGAGGAAATTTAAACAATCAGGGACAGCTTTCCTACAGCAAGGCAGCAGAAGTCGCTACCCTCCTAACAGGCAGGGAGGCTGCAGCTTTTAATTATCACACTTGCATTAAGCCCCAGTGATTTTGTTACTACTTCTAAATTGTTTTGGCCTCGCACCCAGGGCTCACAACCGAGTAGAGCTGTTTGCTCTTTTATTCTTATAGCCAAACTCCACTTTTGTCCAAACCTCAAACTCCTTTATCTGTACGCAGGCCAAAGCAAGGCAATGGAAGGAGTCAACAGTCTCCAGCACAACGGAGTGCTTCAGCTTGGGGAAAGAAAAACCACTTTTAATGCATTTTCCTTGACACTGAGGAGGATAGAGAAGAGGAGAGGAGGAGCCCAGAGGCACTGGTCTGGCGCTGGTACCTCTGCACCTACCTGGGGGGCACATGCAGTCTGACGGAGCCTCTCTCGCCGTCCGCAGCTTTGCTAGTCCTTCACCCAGCTTCTGTTGGGAGGAGGGATAAAAAGAGCCATTTAGAGACTTCATTCTGTCTAAATGCAGACTGCACGTGCATGCCAACAGCCAAACCAGCACCCTTCCTTCCAGCGAGAGGTAATGGCTTCATCCTGCTGGTGCTGAGCCCCTTTGGACAATACCCCACGCTTCCCTAACACAGAAACCAGCAAATGTCTCTTAGCACGTGGCCAGTCCACAACCCTCGTGTGGAGCAGGCAGAGACTCCTTCTGCACGTCACCAAAGTGCCCTGAGCCACCCTGGGCTGGATGTGTCCTGAGGAGCTACTACAAGTCCCTGCTCAGACCTCAGCAGCATCGTCTCAGGGTGTTTGGTGGCAGTGCTGGGGAGAGCAAGTCCCTCTGCTCTGCCACCACCCTGGGGAGAGCCCCACTGCAACCCACAGCAAAGCTGCTTCCAGACAGCCTGGAGGTTTCACAGCAGGGTGGGATTTGCACGACAGATGGGACCTGATTTTGTACTTAGA
>NW_008612358.1:2047-2425 GCF_000691845.1 Merops nubicus | reverse complement strand
CTGCTGTGTGGAGTACTGCTGGTTTCTTTAGGAGAGGGATGAGGAGGTGAAGGACTGGGGTGGGTAGGTGGGTGCTGCCAGAGAGACTGAGGTGCTTCCCCATCCCCCAAGCCCAGTGTTTCCATTTCCAAGGTGAAAAACTCATCAGTGGGACAACTAGAACACGTAAAAATTCACAAAACTAAAGCAATGTCTACGTGGCATATTGCAGACAGATGTGAGCACGTTCTGCCTGCTCTCTAAGCCAACCAAAATGTTCGTGCCTGCATTCAGGACACTGCCAAACCCAAGTTAATAAGCCCTGATGACAGGTAGGTTGTGTTAGCTCAGGCACAGCACTTTGTGGCTGGGGGGGGGCCGCGACAGGGGGGGCATGTA
>NW_008612358.1:0-2013 GCF_000691845.1 Merops nubicus | reverse complement strand
AGGAATGCCCTGTCTCACCTCAAGTATTTACCAAGAGAGAAACCAATAATCTGATAACTGGAGTCCCCACATTTCAAAGAGAGAAAAGTCAAAGTACCTATTGAATTCAAGGTGTTCAGACTCAACTCTTACACAACTGACAGCCTCGCCGACCTTCAAATATTTGAGCACTGGGGACTATTCAGGAATTAGGCTACCTGTGAATTAGGTTCTTTTCCTTTTATTCTGGAGCTTAAGAAGCCTTAGCTGTTGTTGAAATCCTATGCATTTCTCTCTAGCTGCTCAGATATGATGCTAAGAGGTCCTGAAAGTATCAACACGGTTTCATAGCACCTGACACACAAGTTGTCCTAAGGGAAACATAAATACCATAATGATCCATCTGCCTTCTGCAAAATATATACTTTCCTTGAGAAAAAGTGGCAAAGAAGTATCTAGAGAGACTTTTCTGTCAGCCACTTGCAATCCAAACGTTAGAGCCACTCCACTTTTTTTAATCTCTTTATTTTGAAAGCAATTTGGATGATGAAGATGCTTGAGGAAATGAAAATAAGCTCTTCCACCCTTTTAGTTGAGCAGGGCATCACTGGGAACAGCAGAGGAGATCTGAAACCTGGAGCGAGTCCTCTGTTCTCCCATTGAATTGTTCTTGTCATGCAACTGATTAATCTGGACACTGTCTGCCTGCTGCGGACAATAAATCCTTTGTGAACTAAACGGTCCAGCTTTGTTTACAACAACTGGATGCTTCTGTAATCCTCCCGTTCGCATTCTCCCTCCAGTATGAAAACGACACACTTCAAACTGGGGCTTTTGATGTAGAGCGAGCGGAGACGCTGCCGCGTTCAGACTGTGCTGCTGGAAGTGTTTCAGAGGGCATCCAAGCAGGACCCTGCAGCTCGCCCTGCTGAAGGACCCGCCAAGGGAAGGGCAAGGTCCTGCCCTATTAAAATCAGCAGTTTCTCCTAGGCTAGACAGATGCCTGTCACAGGGCCAGAAACGAAATCCTAATTGCCCAAACTGGCTCTCAGTGCCTTAACTACACGCTCACCCTTCCTTTTTTTATTTCCTACCCTCTACTTGCCAAACGTCGAAACAACAAGAAAAGGAACAGAGCCAGCGTGCTGGTGTTGGATTTGCTGCTCTTTATACACAGCTCTGCCATAAATTATGCCAGCAAACCCCTGCTTTGGTACATGGAGTAAAGCTTTTTGGGCAGCAATGGAGAACAAAGCGTGGCGGGTGATGCACAGAGAGCGTACGGAGCTTTGGTTTCACTTCTGAAATATTGTGGTAAACTTCAAAGGAGGACCAACACAGAATGTAACAAACAAACCTGACCCCAGGCACCAGTTGATGTTCATGATGATGGAAATATTCTCGCTCTCCAGAAACTCTCAAGCACAGACAGAAGTTGCCCGGCGACCGAGAGCTCTTATGTAACAGAGAGGAGTTGGGTCAGGACACAGCCACTTTCTGAGACTGCAATGCAAATTAATAAGTTCATTTAAAGTGACTATTAATAGATAGCACAGTCACTACCGTGCGTTCCTTCAATCTGTTCCTCATTTCAGAATTTGTTTTCAGTATTGACAAAAGTTGGGTCGCACTAAACGTTTCAACAAGCTCACTCTTGCATTAGAAACCCAATTATGTGGGTTTGCTTTATTTTCCCCTGTACAATCTCCATCTGAGCATTCCCAGTACAAAACAAGCTTTCCGCACTTAACTAAATCTCAGCAAGAGGTTGCACATGATCTTAGGCAGTGCCACAGAAACCATTCCCATTGCTAAGCACATTTATTGGAGTAATTGGAACAGAACCACTACCACGACGGGCAGGCTAATTCCTGCCTGGTTAACTAGATGTTGTGATTACGCCTCACAGGCCCCCCTCTGGTCTGGTATTCAGGGTTTGCACAAAAAATATTTTATAACATTTCCCTTTTATCAAGGCACGTCAACGCAGCCGAGTTTCCAGGAGAACGGCCACGCCAGCAGTGCCCTCAGCCT
>NW_008612357.1:1538-6514 GCF_000691845.1 Merops nubicus | reverse complement strand
TGTTTCCAGAGCTGCCACTCGGTGGGGATAAAGCTCCATGTGGTGTCTGCGGGCTGGAGCCCGGCCCTGGCAGGAGCTGCGGGCACTCCCTGCCAGCCTGGCACGGGGCACTGGGAGGGAGGAGCATAGGTCGGCTGGGTGTCGTCTGTCCTCAAGCCTGTCTCTGCTGGCAGCCTGAGACTGCCCTGTTGCCTTCCTCCTTCGTGAGCTTTCTCCTCTGCATCTCTGAGCTGGCTGTTGAGGGAACGAGCTACGCCGTGTTTGACAGAGCAGAAAGGGCTTTTATGGAATCATTAATGATATGTGTGCAAATATTTGGTGCCAGGAATATAGAAAGTCTGAGCTCTAAGAGCTGTGATCCTTGCTAGTGAATTCAGGCAAATGAGCTGCTGGCAGCTGCCTTCTGTGTGTCCAGACCCTGCCCTGGAGCCCGAGGAGGAAACGTGTGTGGTGTGTGTTTTCCAGGGGCCGAAAGGCCACAGTCCCTGGACTGGTGTCTCACAGTTCCTGCAGACATCTCAGAAGATCATTCAGTTTGCGTCAGGGAAGGAGCCACAGCCAGGAGACACCATCATCTACGTGGCTGGAGCCTTTGACCTGTTCCGTATCCTTGACTCTGTTGTGTCAAGAAAGTAGCACTGGTCTTTTTTTTTGTTTATTCTTTTTAGTTTTGAGGCACCAGACTATGCTATTTGCCTTTTTTCCTGTAGGTGTGCATGCAGGAGTTCTTGCTGGCAGTTTTGTAGTCATGGATCACTGAGAAAGGAGCTGTGGCTCCTCTCCAGGGGGGATTTGTGGCCGTTGGAGGATTTCAGGAAGACAGATACTCCCCACACTCTGGTGGTCACAGTCTAGTCCCTCTGGAGGTCTGCCCATCGTAGACCAAGTGACCTCACAGGGTGCCTGCTTCATCCCTGGGACAGCCTTTGAGGCGTTGTGCCAGAACGCTCAAAACGGGTAGAAATTCCAGAGAGGGGCAATGCTGAGTCTGTGTAAGAGGGAGCTGCAGAGGAGTCTGGCTTTTGCCCAGAACCTGTGGAACCTGAGGGGAAAGGAGGCAAGTGTTCTTAGGCCATAGGCAACAAGTAATGCAAAAGTAAAAATCCTTGATGTTCCTGTCTCCCACTGAGGTTTTTCAGTGCATGTTTCTGCCCACCTTTCCCTGTCTTCCTTCTTAGCTTCAGTTCCTCAACCAGTTCTACAGATATCGGGCACGTGGATTTCCTGGAGAAGGTTCACCAGCTGGCAGAGAAACCCTACATCATCGCTGGGCTGCACTTTGACCAGGTCTTTATAGAACATTGTCCACAGACAGAGCGACCTGCCCCTGCTCTCTCTGAAACAAGCAGGCTCTGCTCTGGCAGGCAGGAGAAGGATTTGTTGGCCAATACGGGAGGTTGATGTTGGGAGACAGTGAGAGGGAAGGGAGTTGCTTTGTCTCTCTTCTGACTGAGCCTGGTGTTTGCCTTAGGAAGTGAACCGCTACAAAGGGAAGAACTACCCCATCATGAACATCCACGAGAGAACACTCAGCGTCCTGGCCTGCAGGGTGAGTGCCCTGGGGGCGGTGCCTCTGCGCCTGGCCAGGGGCTGCCTGGACCTGGGGGTGTTCACCCGTAGCCAACACCCTCACACGAGTTCTTCGCTGTGCACTGAGAAGGCAAAAGCAGGATGCTGCTTTGGGCTGCCCGGGGTGCTCTGGGGGGAGTGGCCCTGGGTGGGCAGAGCTCTGAGGTGCCCAGCCCTGCCCCAGCGGTGGGAGGGGTCAGGAGCCCTGCAGGGGCTGCGCCGCTCTGCGCAGAGACAGACACCAGCTTGTAGAACACCCCCTGCTCCCTGCACTGGGGAGAAAACTCCTCGGGGAGGAATGCTGGGAGGCCCAGAACCGTGTGCCCTGAGCAGTCAGCTCTTGGATTTGCTACACACACACTCCCAGGAAGCATGTTCTGTTTTCGGAACAAGATGCTGTGTGGCGAGCAGTGGCTTCTAAACCTGCTCTCCTGCTCCCTTATCTGAGCTCCTAACGCTGTAACCAGAGGACCTAACCAAGACTGCTTAGGAAGCAGACTGGCCTCTGGTTTGGGTTGGTTTGGGTTTTACTTGTTTGGTTATTTTTTGTTTTCAAATCTGGACTCTTTACCTCATTTATTTTTTTTTCTAGTATGTCTCAGAAGTGGTGATTGGAGCTCCCTACGCTGTCACTGCTGATCTGCTGGATCACTTCAGGGTGAGTCTTTGTGTGTAGATGGGCACAGAGACGTTGGAGTGTGATATACTTAAGGAATTAAAGTAGTGCAGGAGAACACAGGGGTGTAAAGGAGAGATGTTCCTGCTCAGGAGGGTTACGGGGAGCTCCGGGTGCCCTGCCAAGCCTGGTGCAGAACGGGTGGCTTTGCTGTCTCCCACCCGTGCTGCGGTGAGTCCAGTGGCAGGGAAGGTCCCTGTCATCTTTTGGATCTTGTCAGCAACTTTGTGCCCTTCTCCAGGTCACACTGGTGTGCCACGGGATGACAGAGGTGGTTCCAGACAAGGATGGCTCTGACCCCTACGAGGTGAGCTGCCCACTGCTGCCAGCCCAGCTCCTGCCAGCACGGGCCGGGCTGAGCACGGCTCGGTGTGCGCTCGGAGCTGAGAGCTTGTGCTGCACAGAATGCTGCCCAAGCAAGTCCTGGGCAAGTGGTGCTGTTTCTTGTCCACGCCTGAGGGCAGCTGCTTAGAGCAGAGCCTGCTAATCACTCACAACAGCTCCAGTTTTTTAGTCACTGTTTTGTTTTGCCTGTTCCTGATGCTTTCATGGCAGAGAGAGAAATCCTGTAACCTTTGCTCGATGCCAGTCCTTGCTCAGCTTCCTGGTACCTGGGGCTCTGCTTTCAGCAGCTGTTTATTCTGCCTCCCAGGAGCTGGCTGGGCGCCCACGGGTCCTGCCCTGCTCCTGCTCAGCTCTGCCCTGGGCCGTGGCCCTGGGTGCTGTGTCTCACAGCTCTGTGTTGACAGGAGCCCAGGAGACGTGGCATCTTCCAGCTGGTGGACAGTGGCAGCAACCTCACCACGGATTTAATTGTGCAAAGAATCATCAAGAACAGGTTGATGTTTTTCATCTCCCAGCTCTGTTGCATGTTGTTCTGTCTGTCTGGTCTGAGGTCCAGTTACTGGGGTGGAACGGGAGGTGAAGGGGTTGTCCAGAGGCACAGAGCCCTTCGCCTTCCATAGCTTGGGCAGGCTGCTCAGGTGTGGGTGGGCTGGACAGGAACAGCTCGGCTCTGCCATGTCAGAATGTGCTTCACCTTCACAGCATGTTCTAGTGTTTTCCTCCTCTATTAATGATTAATTTTCCTTGCTGCATTCTTGGGGAAAGAAGCACGTTGCTTCTTTCAGAGCTTTGGTTTTTTAGGCCCGAGCCCTTCCCCTTCAGTGGCAGTGGCTCAGTCAGTGTACGTTTGATGGGGGTGTTCTGGCACTGAGTGGGCAGTGCCAGGACAGGCAGGAGGGGGGGGCAGCACTTCCTGCAGCAGGAGAGGTCAGTCATGTCTGACCAGTGTGGGATGGGGATGGTTACAGGAGCTCTGGGTGCTGGCTCTTCAGGAGGGGCCTGGGGTTGCTGGTGAGGTTCCTGAAGTGCACTCAGAACAAAGCAGCACAGGGGAGGGCAGTGCTACCCTGCTCGGGGGCTTTTATCTGCTAGAGATGTGGATGGGTGAGAGGGTGAGTGAGAGTCTTACGGCATTTTGTGATTGATGCAGGCTGGAGTTTGAAGCCAGGAACCAGAAGAAGGAAGCAAAAGAGCTGGCAGTGTTGGAGGCCATGAAGAGACTGGAGGAGAAGCACTAGGCCAGTGAGAGCTGATGTGTGGGTCGCAGAGCGCCGTAGCCTCACCCTCTTGGGGAGCCAACAGCTCTTTGAGAGGGGACCCCTGAGCAGGGACGTGGCTGCTGGCAAGCAGGATGTGCTGTCCTACCCTCTTCTGCCCTAGCTCCTCCTGCACTAATTATGCAGACATAAAGAGTCGGGATCCTGCTGCCTAGTTTTTCCTCCATTAAATCAGCCCCCGTCCCCTTCCCTATGAGGAGATTTGACAAAGAAAAAAAAAAACAGAAAAACACAAAAGACCACACAGTTTTAATTAAAACTAATGTTTTAACATGTTGATGTGCTTTTACCTTCTGCCATTTCTGGCTTTTAGTAGGAGGGGAATGGAGCAGCCGCCCAGGCCCCCTCTGCCCCTCCAGGCTCGGCTGTGCTGCCTGGTGTCTGCATCCCAGAGCAGCCCTGCAGGTGGTGCTGAGGGCAGCTGGACAGACTGCCGAGAAGGAGAGTGGCTCCCTGGAGAAGGACACGGCACCCACAGCTTTTGGCATGCAGCTGCTGGAGGTGCCAGCAGGCCTGTGCCCTGGAGCTCACCGTGCTGCCCCTTCCGAGCTGCTGCCTCTGCACAAACACCAGATAAGAAGCTGCTTTGGGTTTGGTTGGAGAAAACCTCGCCCTGGGGGCTGGTGCCAGCAGAGCATTCCCTGCCCCGGGGGCACAGCAGCTGCTGAGGGAGGCGGGTGGCTGCTGGCACAGGGCCCCTCTGTCCCGTGGGGTTCCTGGGGGCTCAGGGCAGGACCCGGTGCCGTCTGTAGAGTGTGCTCAGAGCCACTGCTGCTGCTGCCCCAGTCCACCTTGTGCCTGCTGGTTACCTGAGGGAGGGGCGTTGTCAGCTGATGTTTCACAGCTCTTTGTGAGGGCTGACTTGTGGCACGTGTGCCCCTGCAGGGAGGTGCAGGGTCTGAGGAGGATGGGTGCTGGGTCGAGCCCCTTTCTGCCTCTTACACCCCAGGGTGCTGTGGGGGTTGGCCTGGGCTGCTCCCTGGGCTCTGCTGGACAGTCTTGCCAGGCCGGGTCTGTTCTCTCTGTTGTAAACTTTGTTGCTGATCATTAATAAAATGTTAAAGACTTTTGTGTTGGTCTCTTTGGGGCTTGAGCATGGATAGCAGGAA
>NW_008612357.1:505-1521 GCF_000691845.1 Merops nubicus | reverse complement strand
TACGGCAGCTTTCCCCTGGGGCTCGGGTGGGAGCTGGGGAGAGGCTGCCGTGGCCTGAGAATCATCTCACTGCCCTTGGGCAGCCTGGCCTGAGCTCGGGGGCACTTTGGGTTTGTTCTGGTGCAGAGGCTGGAGATCACTGGGTAGAAGCTGTTTGTTCTTGCTGGGGGAAGAGGTTTATTTCTGAATTCACTAGAAAATTGAACTAGATTATGTGAGGGGGTCTTTACTTTGCTGTGTTGTGGGTTTCTATGCTTTCTGGACTCTAAAATCACATCAGACCTGGCACTGTACAGGTGGGTGTTGGCAGTTCGGCAGGCACATAACCACGGTGGGTGTGGAGGGAGGAGGTGACCCAGGTTCTGCTCATGTCTGGCCTGTGAGCACCACGGTGGGTCCTGCTGCCTGCAGGGGCTGTGCTGGGGGCAGGTCAGGCACACAGCTCGGGGTCTCAAAGGCTGCACGTAGGTGCTAATCCCAGAGCCTGTGTTAACGTGTTGGCAGCCCAGTTACTAACGTGTCATCCATGGCAAGAGCCAAGACACGTGTGGGAATGTTCCCTGCTGAGCACCGGGCGTGGGGAAGGGCCAGAGAACTGGGAGCCTCCCAGTTCTCCTGGTGTGGCTGGAGCCAGGCACACAGCTCGGGGTCTCAAAGGCTGCACGTAGGTGCTAATCCCAGAGCCTGTGTTAACGTGTTGGCAGCCCAGTTACTAACGTGTCATCCATGGCAAGAGCCAAGACACGTGTGGGAATGTTCCCTGCTGAGCACCGGGCGTGGGGAAGGGCCAGAGAACTGGGAGCCTCCCAGTTCTCCTGGTGTGGCTGGAGCCCCTCGGGCACCCGCGGCAGGACTGGCACTCTCGTCCCTGTGCTGCGCTGCCCTGAGCGTGTCCAGCCATCCCGGGCTGCTCCCTGCTCGTGTCCAGCCACCCTGGGCTGCTCCCTGCTCGTGTCCAGCCATCCCGGGCTGCTCCCCGCTCGTGCCCAGCCCCCCCCGGCTGCTCCTCGCCCGCC
>NW_008612357.1:0-356 GCF_000691845.1 Merops nubicus | reverse complement strand
CCCCAAGGCTGCTTCTGAGCCCCAGGTGCTGCCGCTCGGGAAGGCAGGGAAGGGCTGGCCGCTCCTGCTGCGTGCTCCACCCCGCGCCCTGGGCTGTCCCTCCCCCGGGTGCTGGCGCTGTGGAGCGGTTCCCCCGCAGCAGCAGCGCTGTGCTCGGCAGAGCTCTGCAGCAGGAGAGGAACCCGCAGCCCGCAAGGAGGAAGATGCTTCAGCTCCAGGAAGGGAGCGCCTGCCCTGCGTTGCAGGAGGGCGGCTGTGGTGAGGAGCTGTTTGCTGTTCCCTGGCTGCAGACACTCGCCAGGGGCTGGGGAACGGACACGCTGTCCAGGCAGGCCTCAGGGCTTCTCCCCTCCTGA
>NW_008612356.1:0-17254 GCF_000691845.1 Merops nubicus | reverse complement strand
TAATAAAAACAGTCTCGTCTGTTACAGTAAGGAAGGTACTGAGTACTTCAGGCTTTTCAACATCCTGTGTAGCTAGATGTCTGTCTTGTTCAGCAACAGGCCCAAATTTGGCATTATCTCCTTTTCATTTCTCCACTTACTTGTAGAATTGCTTCTTGTTCTTCATATCTCTTTTGATTTTTGAGTCCAGCTGTACTTTGTTTTCCTTAGTTCTCTTCCTTGGGACACAGGCATTGTTTCTGTATTACTCCTGAGTGGAGTGCCCCCAGTTCTACTCTGTATATTTCCTTTTTGTGCTTGATCTCAACCAGGACTTCTGCACTGACTCAGCTGGCCTTCTGCCACACCTTCTTGTTCATATTGGGATTGACCTTCCTGTGTTTTGAGGAGTTTTTCCATTAAACAATCTGGATCTCATCAGTCCCTTTGCTGTTCAGATCAGCCCCCTGTGGGATCCTGCCTATCAGTCCCCTGGAAAAGCTGATTTGCATTCTTATCTTGATTGCTGAAGCCCGAGTTTGTTATTCTGCCACACAGAAACTCTACAGATGTATAGAATTCATCTCATTGACAATAAAAGAGACCAGAACAGATGTATCCTTAATCCTTGGAACTGTTCCATTGGTTCTTTTTTTCACAAAACCTTTACATCTGTCAAACTGACTGGTCTTATCAGAAGATAAATTTATAGTTATGAAATTATAATAAAATGTAGTGACCTTGAATCTTTTCTTTGGATATTGATTCACAAATTAAATCTTAGGTAATAGATAACATTTTTAGTCAGTGATACTCATCCAAATACTAGTCATAATTTAAACTCTATTAAAAATAAAAAAGTAGAAGTGTCATAATTGACATTCATTGGATAGTATTAACTATTTTACTATTATTATAAAATATTAACCATGGTATTACAACATTTTGAATAATATATTCTCATTTAGATATGTACATAATAGAATGTCAGAAAAACAGGACTAAGAAGACATTGAGAGGTCATCTAGTCCTTTTCCCTGCCTTAAGGCAGAATCAACTGTCTCTGTGATTCTACATAGACGCTTTTGCACTTCTCATAAAGACTTCTATGACAGAGACTCCCCCAGCAATCTATGTCTGCAATTCACTTCCTTACCTTTACATGTTTCTCCAGTGTCTATTCTGAATTTTCTGTGTTGCTTTTCAAGCCCATTATTTCTTCTCTGATACATCACGATTATGGCAAACAGTTTATTTCCTTCTCTGTGGATATGGATATCCGATCTGGTTTACATCCACCTCAATGTCATTTAACTACACTTCTTCCATTTTTGTAAGAAAATATTGTATGAAAGAGAAACAGATATGTTACAAAAGTGAAACTATATGACACACAACTCCCTTTCTATTTGTCATCTTTTAGAAAGATTAGATTGTTTAGGTTGGTTTGACCCTCTTGTTCTTCACAGAGCTCTGTTCTATGTGCTGTGTACATCATTCTTATCTCCTTTGTATTTACAAATATGGTATTTTAGTATTTGTTGCTGAATTTTTCAGAAAATTGAAGTTAGGATAACATCTATAGTTCTCTGCTATAGTTACTTGACTTCCTACTTGCCTTTTTCTTTTTTTTTTTTTTGAGAAAAGTGTTAAGTTTCCTATTATTCATAATTCATCAGAATTGTTATTGCAAATAGTTTGCTTTTACTCAGTTAACGGAAATTATCCAGTTAATTTATGATTAACTGTATCTATACTATAAATTGTGTATTACTTCTGCATTATTTACTGATCATATTTTTGGTCATATTACTAAATCACCCATCAAAAGTGAGAGACTCTTTCTGGTGATTATTTTAGTTATGAATGAGAACGTGCTTCTCTGTCAATAAATTATTATCACCAGAAAATTCTGATTGTGCTCCTATGAGTCAGATAGAAAATGAGATGTAGAAAATACTCTCAATTGTGTTTAATAAAATCAGAATAAAGCTGAAACTAAACCCAAAAATCCAAACAGGTATAGTATGACAAGAAACAATCTAACCAATAGAAAACCACTGCAGTATATCATAATTTTACAGAACACTACTATTTTAGAATCATAGAATTGTTTAGCTTAGAAAAGGCCGTTCAGATCATCAAGTCCAACCAATAACCTAGTCCTGCCAAGTCCACTGCTAAGCCATGTCCCTAAGCACCATACCTACACAACTCTTAAACACATCCAGGGATGGTGATTCAATCACTTTCCTGGCAGCCTGTTGCAATGCTTGATAACCATTTCAGTGAAGAAAGGGTTCTTAGGCCTTTTACCAGCTTAGTTACTGTTCTCTGGAACTGCTGCAGCACCTAGATGTCTTGTATTGAGGTGCCCAAAACTGAACACAGAATTGTGTTTTATGCACAGGAAATAAATAAACTGAGTAAGGGAATGAATGCAGTCTATTGACTATTTTGCTACTTTCATTAAATGGAGTTTAAAAGGATTTTAATTGTATTTCTTATTTTGGCTAACAAACTGATTCAGAGAATATTATGTTTACAGCTGTTCAGCTCTAAAAAAGCATTATTTAGGCTCAGGAAAAAAATGCCTACTAATCCTATTGAGGTCAAGACAAAATGATCTTTCTGAAACTGTAACAGACTTATTTCAAAATCTTGATTGCTAAAATTTGCTCACTTCTGTTTACATATACCTTGTTTCCTCCATGATATTGTGTATGACTACTGTCTCCTCTGAGTCTGCAATTCTTATGATACAGAAGAGACATAATATGGGGGAAAAAAAGCCTAAGTCAGGTAGAAAATACAGGTCAGTGTGAATGCAGTTTGGGCTTATTATGCACACACTCCTGCCTGTACTGAATGACTTACACATTGTTCAAGCCTACAGAAAGGTATTTCCCGGTTTTGAGGAATGAAATTCAACATTAACTAAATATACTGCAAACTACTGATCTCATAGTCACTCATGTACACATGCAAACTTTCAGGGACTGCTTGAGTTTTAGGCACAGGTCTAAGTTTCAGTTGTCTCAAAATAGGTATAGCATATATGGGAAATATAGTTCTATAGATAGTGGGTTTCTATGCTCTTTTCCTTTGCTAAAGAAAATTAGATAAATATCTTGATAGAATACAATGAGTCAATGGTATCACTAATTCATTTGGAAGTTCCCAGGAGGTGTTTTATGTTGATTTAATGAAAGAGACGAAGGAAAACTGTTTGCTATATAAGCAAATGAAAAGGTAAGAATAGCTGTACTTTCTGCTCAGTTTTCATATGGCTTTGTTATGCTGTCTTGATATTCCACATTATCATATATACAAGACTATAAAACAAGTGTCAAACCAAAGTCAGTAGTAATATTATATTGATGTTGTCTATGGTTCATACAGAAAATCATTCCCAGTGTTTGTCTACATGAGAAACTGTGCGAAGTCTGTCTGATTTTCTGCTTTTCCTCTGGGTTTTGTTTTTGTCAGCGTGGTTGTACAGGAGGAGTAAATAGCTGAAACAGTTAATATGAATCGTTATTTGTTGAGAATGCAAAAAGGTGTAAGACATAATGCAGGGATTCTAAAGAAAATAAAAAAATACTTTCACTTGAGAAAAACTCTTTAGAATGCTCCAAGGACTCCTTATAAATTTGACAATGTGTCTTTGAACACATAAGAACCTGAATTAAAATTATGTTTTGTCTGCAAGGTTCTAAAAAAAAAGTAAATCTGCATTTTAAAAAGGAACATCTAAGAATATTTTTTAATCACTGTCAAATGATACATAAATATTGATAAAATATTACTGATTTAGAAACTTTGTTGTAATATTTGGTAGGTGAATGTTTTTTTCACAAGTTGGATTTTTACCCATTGCTATCATTGACCTAATTCACTCTGGAAAATTATGAAGATTTTGGTTAATTTGTAATGGCATATAGGAAAGGAAAGGAATCTATTCCTTTCCATAGATCTTGAATTAGTTTCTTGATTCTTTCTTGAGAAAATTGTATAAGCAACTGGTATTTAAAATGCATTTTACTCTAAATTCCCTGTTTATTTTCCTTTCACTGAGGATTTGACTCAGAGTTTCTGTAAGGAACTTACTAACTAATAATAATTAATAATTTTCCTGATTAAATAGTCTGTAGTTTATGATAAATCAGCTTATTAGACCCATTAACGTGCATTGGTGAGTGTTAATCTATAGAAAAACCCTGTCCAAGGTATGAATATTGTCTTCTTCTGACAGGATATAGAAAATATAATTCAATATCATTTTTATACTGATCTTATTTCTTTATGAGTTCTCCAGCATATGAAGTGGCTCTCTGACATTCATCTGCTTCCAGTTTTCCACCTTTGGCTTTTCTGACAATACTTAAAATATTTTTTATCCATAGGAGGAGCCTTGCTCTGTAGGTATATCAGTTAATTTTCTCTCACTAGAATGATAAAAAGCAAAAATAGAACTCCTTGTGCTCAGTTCTTTTCTGAGATAGAATCAACAAGAAATCAAAGACACCTATATAAGCCATCACAGCATAGACTTGAAGAAATTTGGTATTTTAAAAAACATAGAATAATAGATTTTTAAAAATCAATAGGAAAATGAAATCATTTTATTTAGATATCAAAGTTGAATATTTTTAGAGCAAAGTTACACAGAATATGGCTCATTTTACATAGGTTGAAAATTAAACAGAAGCAAAAAAGCATTCAAACCCTGCAAGAACTGTTTTGACAACTGAGGCTTGAGAAAATGCATAACTGTTACACTTGGCTTTTCATGTTAATACTGGGATGTTTTATGTTGAACTCTTTTTTTTTAAGTATTCCAAGTAGGTCAGGAGAAAGTATTGATCAGCTTTAACTGATGATGTGGCCATAAACTCATCAACAAATATTGGTGTCTAATTCTGAAGTACATGCAGATGTCTAAGATAATGGATTATAGTGCAGCGGAATTGACAGATAAGTTTTTTTAATGTGTTCATTTAAATGTTAGATGTTTTCTGAGCAATTAATAAACATTTCTTCCTATCTCATTTTGTTAGAAATTTAAATGCTTAAATAGCATTAATAAAATATTGTTCCAAACTTATCTGGGAGATTTGGGGACATAAAGGTTGTGACAAGCTTGTTAAATGATTTTTCTTGGAGCTCTGTGTGTGGATATCTTATAACCCTCACATAGCTCTGCTCCTGGAAGTCTGAAACAGCCTAATTCTGCACAATTACTTTCACTCTCCAGACATACAGAAACACTGTGAATTGTGATAATACTAAGCAAAAAAGCAAAATAACAGCAAGTCAACGTAACTCTAAATAGTATTTTCCCACAATTTATATACAATTTTTTTCACAAATAGTTTATTCTCAAAATCACATGACGTCTAATCAAATTTTAAGCCATCTACAATGACATTTTTACCCCTGCTACTTACTATGGTTTGTCAGGAAGGGTAAAGAGGTTAAAGAAAAATTAAGTTCTGTATTTGTTAGTTTTGCATGTTGGAAATAGCAGTATTAATACCCAGCACAGCATATTTCTAGCAAAGTTTCAATGCTCACAGCTCTCATTTGTACCCCTGTAAAAATTACAGGAAAATTATAAAAAGGTATTTCTGAACCTTCTGGCAAGCAGAAAATGAAAGTAGTAAACCCTCTATCTTTACTAAAGGCCTCCTTAGAAATACATCATAAAAACAATTTGATCTGACTGACTTAGCAGGCAATTTGCACCAAATCTCCATGCTCAACAACAACTGTGATGGTCCTTTTGGACTCATGTTTATTCTTCTGGAAGAATATAGTATGTTGCATAGGCCACTCACACAGCCACTGTTTCTTGTCCGTGTTGGTGATGATCTGACTGACAGTTGGTGAAATATTGTGCATCCATGGGGACAGAAGAATCCTCACACAGGGATTGCTGATAATCTTTCTTATGAGTGCCACTATAAATAAGAAGTAAATATAGAGGGATTATATTGATTAGACTAATGACAGAGTTCATGATGTGTTGTAATCTCCTTTAAAAGGTCATTCAGAGGGATAGTCTGCTGCTTAGTTAAAGTTATTTGGCAATCTAGGATTAGCAGAAGCCTTTTCTCTCCATTTTTTTTTTCACCTTTTTTTTTCATTACAGCATATGCACAAATCAGTGTGATGGAGCTGATGACTGATGATGATAGTAATGATAATGGCTGCTTGATTTTTTTCTTACGCAGCTATTCACTAGTCTTATGTGTTGGAGGCATACAGTATGCACTAAGACTTCATTAGAAATTTCTGAGATGAATTTTCCTTTTTTTTTTAATCTGAAAATACTTTTCATCTGCATTTCTCATCCCAGCTCCATTCTGTAAAGAAATTTAAATTAAAAAAAAAAATGTAATGGCTAATGTTATTTTAAAAATGAAACTTTAAAATAATTGACATGTGAGAGAAAAGGGAAAGGGTTTTTTCCCTATATGTTGCCCATTCCTCTATTAATCTACATACCATTATTCAGAAATATGTGAAAGAATTCTAACAAAAAAAACCAAACCAAAACAAAAAAAACCCAAACAAACAGAAAATCCCAACAACTATGTTCTGCATATTACATCAAGACCTACACGATTATTTTCATAATGGAACATTATAAAACTAAGCAGTCTTGTAGAAAATAAACAAAATTTACACATTAAATATTTCTTTAAACTCTGACACGGTGTGCTGCACAACACTTAGTATTCTGAATTCCAGACTCTCAGGGTTAGGATCAGAGATGTAGCTCTTGTCTCTCATAAACCCTATTTATGAACACTGCAGGTTGCAATGGTATTGATTTTTAAATCCATCATATTCAACAGTCAACCAGGACTGACACACATAGAATCATAGAATCATAGAATCATTTAGGTTGGAAGGGACCTCCAAGATCATCAAGTCCAACCACTGAGCCACCAGGGCTCCAAAGTCCTCTGCCAAAACAGATCAGAATCTGTCAGGGTTGGAAGGGACCACAAGGATCACTATTTTTACATATGATAACATGGTATTCATTTTCACAGTAGAAACATAGCATGTTGAGTTGACCTTGAAATGAAGAGCGGCAGAGGAGAGATAGGGTCATTCTCTTTTCACATGAAAAGGAAAATGAACTTGAGGTTATTCCTATGTTCTTGGCCAGGGGCGGTCATCCTGGAGGCATTGTGCTTGAGAGATTTTATCAACAATGCTTCATGATTACTCCTGGTCAATCCAGAGAACCACATTAACATTGGCCTCAGAGGAATTTTTCCACGTGTCATACCAGCCAGAGGCTAAAGAGTTATAAAAGATGTTATGTAAAAAAAAAAAAAAATAATAATAATTAGAAAAGGGAAAGGAGGATAGAATTGAGTCTAAAGAAAAAAAAAAATCTATTATTTTCAAAGTTGTAATGGCATGTGTCCTTGTGTGTATTTCTAGCTCCTTTCCTCTGATGCCCTATGATATTCTCACATTTTGAGCTACATTACATATTCAATCAGACAGCAAGCTTGGAGGAATATTATGCTATCCATTTTTTTTTTCAACAATAACCTTCTATAGCAAAACTTTTTCATGAAGTTACTATAAGTTAAAAAACTGCTGACACATAGTTTATGCCTTTATTAAGAATGTCCATGTAATTTAAGTATGAGGTGAAGAAAATTAAGGGTGTTATCTGAAAGTTTGTGTCTTTGTGGAAGATCTTTCGAACATCTTCTTTTTTTTTTACATAATTAAACTCTGACAGAAAGGTATTGTTATTTTTTTTGTACTATAGCTTTTAACAGCTTTCCAGTACCTTCTGGTAGATTTTACCCCAGCAGACTATCTAGAAGTCTACAGCCCTTTCAACATAGCTCATTTTTTTCTGTTATGTAATACATACTATAGTTCTTTTGGTTGCAATTAGATTAAACATCTCCATTTCAGGAAGCTACAGATGAACTAGTCATCCAACTCTTTCTTTATATTCAAGGACAAAAAATGTCACTCTTAGGACACAATTAATTTGACTTTTCTACATGTTTATGTTAAGGCAAGATTATTCCTTTCCTAAGAGTGAGTGCTTATTTCCATTCGTTAGTTAGCCTGGGTCAGACTGTTCAGAGGAAGACATTGATAAGTCCAGTTCTGAAGATGTCTTTATCTGATTAAGTGTATTCAGTCCTGGAAGACCAGATAATTTCAACATATTGTTTTCACAGGGAGTAAAGAGGAAAGCAGAAAACTGTATGAACTTTCCTGTCCTTTGTAGGTGGGCAGACATTCACAAGCCCACATCCTCCACCTTTTTTTTTTTTTTTTTTAAATTCCTCAAATTGGAAGTAACTTCTAAAGCTCTCTCTAGTTTGCAACCTGTCACTCATGAAAAGGGCTTAGTATAGCTGTTAAGACACTTCTGTGATGCACTGTACATCATCTTTGTAGGCTGAGTAAATGGACTCTGTGGGGATCCCCATTGCTTTTAAAATTTGCTCCTCTGATAGCTGTTGGAGAAAGCTACTTGCCTTCAGGGTGAGACAATTATTTCATTTAATTTTTGATGAATAGTTTTTCTTGGTTTGCTAGACTTCATTCAGATAACTTCTACTGAGTTTTCTAATGATACCTCTAAATGACAGTTCACTTGTCTTCTTTATTTTTGGTAGTGACAGTGGTACATGTAGTTTATACATTTTTATTTTTTTAAACCAAAGTGTTTAGCTTTGGAAATACGTACTATAACAGTGAATAAAATAACTTTTTTCAAAATTCCTAAAATCCTCTTACTCATGTGCTGTCCACTGTGATAAAACTCAACATGGTAGGTGCTTAATAAAATGACTGGCAGGCAGAACAATGAAAGTTGCTAGTGCAAGCTAGTTCTGTAGCACACACTTCAGTTCAGTCTAAGCCCCATACCTGTAAAAAATTATAATTAAAGAAGAATAAATGTGAGATATTTAAAATGCCAGTTCTCTGTGACTGGACAGACATACCGGCATACAATTTTTATTTTTTATTATTTTCCCAAAATTTCTTTTTCAGTTTCTGCATATTCTATATTCTGTTGCCCATAAGCTTGAGTACCTAGTGGTAAGATATTACTAATTTCCTGAAATTCAAATTGTGATAATGTTTGCGTTCCTTTCTTTGCTGCCTGTAGAGTTACATTTAAATATTTGTGACCTATACTTTTAACATTATAAATAAATCCTTCTGTTGCTGTAAGTATATATATATGTAACATTTTTAAAAAAAGAAAAAATGCTCAAAACATGAGAACACCTCTTGTTTATTGATTTTTTTTCCTAATTGAAGATAAAATTATAAACATTATGACATAATTATTTCCTTTCAAAATGAAATAAAACTGGAAGATTTTGTAAGATTGTGCTCATGGACTGGGAAGTAGCATGTTTGTTAAGATAACCCAAAGTTCTGTATTTATGTCTGTGTGTATAGACACAGGGTGAAAACACCCTTCCTTACGCACTGCTAGACCCCTTGAATATATATGCGCTGAAAACGTATAGCAGAGAAGCTTTAGCTTTTTTTTTCTTTTTTTAACCTCTGCTATAGTTTTAAAAAGCAGGGGATTTTTTTTATGTAATAATGATTGTTCTCCTGTAAAAACCCTATGAAAACCTTCACAAGCTTGTGAAAAGCCTGTATTGAGATTCAAATACTATTTCTGTAAATAAGCCCCAACCATATTATTCTAGTAGAATATCACATCTGTAGTAAAGGCATAGTCTCATTCAAATACCCTGTGACTCTTGTATCTTAGAAAAGCCTGGAGGTGTGTAAGGGATCTTTAGCATTTGCAAAGTACTGGCATTTCAGTGCCGAGAAGGCAATTGGTCTTGTAATTTCTTTTCTTTTTCCCCTGCTTTACCACTGGTCTATAAACCCGTGATTTACCTTCCTATGAACTAACCAGAAGAGCTAAGTGGAAGAGGAAATTTACATCCTTCTAAACAAAAATGGTAGCTGCTTCTGTATGCCTTTAGATCATTTCCTTTGAACAGTTCACATTTGCAGCTCCCATCAAAAAAGGTGTAGTACATGAAGTTTTCCTTTGTGTAATCTTATAAAAACTATACTGTGATCACACTGAATAGAAGAATTTTAAAACTGCACTGTACCCTTTTGTTGATGGATTTGTATATAATTTTCAAAAGTATACAGTTTAATAGCACAACTGTAATACATATTTGTATATTTAGATATAGAAAATTGAACTGTACTTTTTGTCTTAAGAAAAAAAATTTCCAAAACTGACTTTTGTAGTGATGTGAAATTCTGAAATCTATTTAAACAGCCACTTATGAAATAAGTCATTCTATTTAGTGTCCGTTGCCTATGATTAATTTCTCAGTGTAACAAACAGTGCATTTACGGAGCCCAGAGCAAGTGATATCATCATGCAGCTCATACCAATCAAATATTATTTAAAGTATAATAAATCAGAACAAAATTACATGTCAGGTATTCAAAGGTTATGAGCAATAGAATTGCAGTACAAAGTCATTGGCAGAAGAAGAAAATCACTACTGCAATCACACTGCAATTATCCAGTTCTAGACTTCTTTAAATGAAAAGTGGAATTCTAACAGTTTAATGAAACAATGATAACAATTGTAGGCTAGTATTTTTGTCTTCTTCAAATTTGACTTTGCTAGGATGTTGCTGAGAGGCCAAAGGGGCAAAATTAACAAGTGACTAAAACCCACCTTATGTTACTGTATCAGAAAACATCTGTCATGATGTCTAAATCAATATCATTTAATCAGAATAAAATCATCAGCGTGCAAAGTATAGTAAAAATTACTCCATCATTGTCTTTCTTCATGACATTTTGAGAGTTATTAATATTGCTTAAATGTAGGCAACTGACATGGGACTTTCCAATCAGAATCGGAACATTTCAATAAGGTTTCTGCTCTGAAACACGCTCTGAAAGAATTTCTCCCTCCTCCTCCTCACATCCCCTTTTCCCCTCTCTTTCTTTGTCCTTCTTTATTTTCATCTCTTTCTTTCTCTGTCTTTCTCTCTCCCACTCCCTCCCCATATAATACAAAGCACGAAGGAGACTGTCAAATGACTCTTACAGTAGCATACTGTTAATAATTCCCTTTTTATGCAAATTTATAAAGTATATATTTAGATTATTAGCATTAACTAAAACAGAGTAAGATGTTGAACAGGGCATAAATGCATTTTTCATGAAAATAGAAGAGGTAAGTACCACTGATTATCATAACCAGGGAAAATCTAGTTCTCCCTCTAGCAGAAAGCACCGTCTTGATGAATTAGAAGCCTGTTTGGTTATGTAGAGAGTTGGATTGAAACCAAACAAAATGCTCATCATTCATTTTTATCCTAAATCCCTGGAGTTTAAGATTGGGCAAAATTCATTACTGTAAGATATTCCAATTTGTACCTTTCTCTCAAGTGTGCAAACTAATATCCATGAAGAAGAATACATAAATAAGTTCATCAGAAGTCTAGTATGTGGGACCACAAAATGATCTTTGAAGTCATAAAAGACCTTGAATATACTGTAAATTTATTGTAAATACTGTCTGGTTGATCTCGCAGTCTTTTGGCAGGCAAAATTCTCCTTGATGCCAATGGGAGTTTTGCCATTATCAGAATTTCAAACACAAGATCTTCTATAAACGCCCTAGTAGCCTAAAACACTGCATGTTATTATCTCCATGAGAACAACAATCCTTATAAACTTAATAATAGTGAATTAATTTGTTCTTGACTTGTGGCTCAGAGGAAAGTAAGACAGATATATGATGATATTTAAGCCTTACTTAGGTCATAAGTGAGGAATTGAGTGCATTTTTTGTGCCTTGTTGATTCAATGTCTGACACATGCCTGCCTAGCTATCTGTGTATATGTGAGTGCATTTGGTTCTGTCCAAAATGTGGCACTACATGCAATCAGTTGGGAACCTGAAATAAGTTACCTTAGATAACTTGACTTCTTAATATAGTTTTTCTTTGTATTAGAATAACTCAGCTTCTATGAAGTTTCTAGTCAACCCTGCACGATGAACAGAACACCATCACAAGGATTTTTGCTTCATGTAAAAACTTGCCATGTATCAAGAAATATCTCCAAACCCATGGGGCATGGGAAAACAGCTATGCTTGTGAATGAATGTATCTTAAAATCTCACTCCCTGTCCTCTGTCACTCTGTGAAAATTTTTCATTTCCATAATTACTGAGAATTTCTACGTGTAAAAGGAACGTGTCAAGTGTCTCTCTTCTTTAGCTGTTAACTGCAACTGTGTTTGTTAAGTTGAAAACTGCAGTAGAAGCTAAATATCAGGGACTAAACCCAAAGATAGATTTTAAATGCACACGAGCCTACAGACTCCATGGTCCTGGTTGGAATTTTGTTTTTTAGTCAACTTAGATGCATTAAAAAGTATTTTATTATTCACTGTTAGGACAGATATGCTTGTTAAGCATGCTGAATTAAGAGATATCAAACTGGGTAAAGAGCTTGTCAATGTACTGTATAATGGCAAACATTTCAAGTCCTTACAGTAACCAACCCTATTGCACAGCAATCTCCCTGTGCCTCATTTTCTAGTCACTTCAAATACCATAACACAGAATATTCCTCCACAAAACCTCATTTCCCTGTGCTGTGTAGCTGGTGTGAAATGAGCCACTGACCCTCAAAAATAAATGTTGAAGGTTGTCAGAAGGCAGTTTGATCAGCTACCAATAGTCTATATGCTGTAATAAAGTGGCAATGCTGTCACTGCAAGCCAGCCATTACAGGATGCAGAGCCGTAGCGTTTCGAACTATGTTCTGATCAGTCTTATAGCTCATTGAGGATGACTAGACCAGATCAGTTTTTGTAAAGTAAATTCCCGAAGAAAGCCAAGTGTACTAGAAACTATTCTGGTGTTGGAAAAGATCTTTCCTCCTAGACCAGACCCCAAAAAATATTCCATTTGGATTAGCTTGTAATATTTTTTTTTTCTCCTCCTGGGTAATATGTGAGGAGGAGAAAAAAATCCAAACACTAAAAGCTATAACTACTTGTGGAATATTAAGGACATCTATCATAACACAAGACTGAACATGTCAGCACCCTGGCCAAATATTATTGTTTGATGATTACAAATCATCGATAATTGTATAATTATACTATATGAAATCAATTTCTTCTTGTATTTACAAATGGAAAATTTGTGCTATTTTTTCCCCATTCAATTACTGGAATAATTTGATTATGCATAATTTAATAGTTGACACATTTTAGCCTGTCTGTGTGGCAGATGAAAATGTATGCATTACATACACATATATCGAATTACATTGCATACCCATATTAGCAAGTTCATACATAAGTTATTCTGCTACTCTCTGTGGAAATTTTACATTGATCTTGTCTGTGATTCTGAATGTGTGCTAAAAGTCAATGAGCAGTGAAAAGCTAACACAAGTTATTTGAACTTTCAGAGTCCCTCTAACAGGTTGCTTCTTCTAGCTGACATCCTTGGTTGTTCAACATGGGAGATGCTCAAAGCAAAACATTGACCAAAACATTTTCACACGAATTTCATAGTGGAAATAAAAATGAGATTGTCAGTTCCTTGGAAGAAACAGATTGTCAAAGAGAACTGTTTCTTATAGAGGAAGCAGAAGGCAATCTGATGTCAGTGGTGTTGGGGGTCTATACCCACAAAGCGGGCTTGTAATACCTTGAAAAAATGCTAAGTAAGGAGCCCTTCAGAATCACTGAAGTTCTGTTCTGATGCCTGTGTTACTTGGAATTTTCCATTACAATGCAATACTTGTAGATCACTGTAGTATAATGAAAAGAAGGTATAAGGTACATTTTAGAATTCAGTTTCTGTGTCAAGTTCAGGACAAGGGAGTTTACTCAGCTCTATCTAGCACACCAAAGTACTTCCCACTGCTGTGTTAGTGTTTCAGATCTATCATTCCTTCCTGACACCCCTATCTAAAAAGCTCTCCCAGGTGAGCTGGGAAGTATTCTGATTCTCTGACTTATTGTAATGCTTTTGGAACTGTTTACTGTGCAGTTCCGAGCTCTGATTCCAGAACTCTGCAATGAATTCCATTATTTCTAAGCTATATTTATTTATCTCTCTTCTAGCAAACACTATTTGCTAGAGAATTTGCAAATATTTCTGGAGTTCTAGAAGGAATGTCTTTGTTGATTTTACTTTCTTTTAATGAGTATTCTCAAGAAACATAAGACTAAAACACAAGGCGCTTAAACTAGCTTACTTCAACAGAAATTCAATTCCAGCTGTAGAAAAGAGGTTTTATCCATACAAACCACAAGAGATAGTACTGAAGTTAAAACAATTATTTTACTCTGACATTTGTATCCAAATCCTATTTAAATTACATTGCTATAGGGCTTAATCTTTTAACTTTCAATAAGCCTCTGTATATACAGGTGTATATACAGGTGTACATACAAACATCTTTCTATAAAATCTATCTCTGAATATATGTGTCTATGTATGCATTGAGGTCTGTGTGTACTTACACATGGTTACACATATTCTTAAATAATTTATATGTCTATGTTTATACATCCACATGTATACAAATAGATAAATATTTATACAACTCCTTGAAAGCTGAAAACTTGTCTGTGGTAAAAGAATACCTAGACACTAATGCACTTCAGATCTAATATCTTGAAATGTGCATTAAGTTACTGAATATGATAATGTGGATCTTGATCTTTAGTTTGTTGAAGCACTTTACCACTCTTTCGTTGCAAATTAATATTAAATAAATAGGAAGTTGAACCTGATCGTCATCTTATATCAGATGAATATCTTATCCACCTAACTGCAAAGCAGATCTTTGAATATTAGCTATCCAGTTTAATGACAGTCAATAGCATATATGACCTACCAAGTATTTACTAGAGGAATAGCCGAAATGTACTCTGCATCAGATTATCTAACAGTCTAGCATTTGGCAGAGTTGAGTTCAAACTCAGTTTATAAACAGTTAAAAGAAAAACAACCATCTCATTGCAGTATACAACTTCCTCAATGCATGCAGTGGAAGGGGATTTTGACCTCTCTCTGGTGACTATCAGTAGAACATAAGGAAATGGAATGAAGCTGTGTCAGGGGAAGTTTAGGTTGGACATTGGGACAAAGTCCTTCACTGAGAGGGTGGTCAGGCTCCTCAGGGAAGTGATCATGGCACCAAGCTTGTCAGAGTTCAAGGAGTGTCCGGATGATGCTCTCAGTCATACAATTTAGTTTTAGCTAGCCCTGTGAGGAGCAGGGAGTTGGACTCAGTGATCCTTATGGATCCCTTCCAGCTTGAGGTATTCTATGATTCTAACAAAACTACACAGATATGTAATTCTCATATTAATTACCTTAAAAATAAAACTGTAACAAACATAGAAAAAATAATAACTAACTAAAGTCTTATCTATCAATTACTATTTGGCAGAGACTAGTAAGCATTTTGTAGGAGTGCTTTCTTCATTAATCTTGAAGAGGACATTCAGGGAAAAGGATCAACCTAATCATTCCAGCTGTAGGTGTTGACAAGCAAAATGATACCTGGTGTTTCTTTTGCGTGTGTTTACAAAAAAATTTTGGTGTTGACAGTCAAGTAACACCTGTGAAGAGTATACGTAGTCACAGTGGGTTCAAGACAAATCCATTCAGCAGTTAGTTTGTTTACTTTCTGTTGAGAAGAATGACTTGGGACTCGGTTCGTTTCTCACTTGGACTCACTTTTTGGCAATGCACTTAGACTGGCTTGGTGTAGAGACCATGCTGTGACAATAGAACTATGGATTAGTCTATGCCAGCTCAATACAGAAGGTGCACAAACACCTTGAAGTAGTTGTGGCTGTCAGTGTATAGACATGGACTTTACTAATCTAGCTGTTAATCCTCAAAGTTGAGCGCAATACATGCGGGTAGTTTTTATATCATTACATAGTTCGCTTTGTGAAACTGACATGATTCAATCCACAGATATCTTCAGCACTCAAAAACTGTATACTTTGTCATTTTTACTTATTTATTTGTAAAAATAAAAATTGAGAGTTTTAATTAAAATTGGTTCCTTCCAAAATCCAGTGTGTAAGCCTTTATACCTCATACAATTTTCTGACCATCATCATATGTATATAAAGACAAAAATGTCAATAAAAATCTCTTTCCTCTGCTTCTCTCTCTGGCCTATAGCTTGTTTCTGTTGATTTGGTGGTTTGGGTTGTTTGCTTAGGGTTGTGATTTTTTTTGTTGTTGTTGTTGTTTTTTGTTTTATTTTGCTTTGTTTTGTTTTTCTTAGTGGAGGGAGGAAGGAGGCTGGAGGTTGCTTGCCTTTTTGTTGCTATATGGATTGTAGAAACTTAAAAAGCTTAGAGGAAAGCTAAAGAGAAGCAATTACTCTTGTGTTACTTATACAAATATACATATGCATGACAGTAATTCTTCACAGTTAGGTGTCCCCATACTGTCAGGTATTTCACATGAACTTTATTCCATTGGTCAAGAGTTTCAGAGGCTCACTTGAATGTAATGCCTTGGGAGGTCAGGATCATGCAGGGAAAGACAATTTTTCTGCCAGTTAGTGCCAATCCTGTAGAGAGTCTTAATACTAGAGAAGAATTCTTGATTTTGTCTCTGAATTTCATAAAGAGATAATGGACCACTGGGGTGATGTGCTCATCATGACCTCTGCTGCTAAGCAGATGAGCTAACATGGCCTATAAAACCTGAAGGTTTTTCAGGTTGCACTGTGCCTGATTCAGGGCAGCAGCTTGAAGATGGGTTTCGACATCTCAGTGTATGCATTCTACTGCAGTGTTTTCTTTTTTTTTTTTTTTAATAAAATTTCAGTTTACATTGATAACTAAGGGTTTAAAGGTTTACTACATGCCAGATATGAAGTGGAATACCTATAGTAAATTTCCTGGTTCAGGTTAGCCAGAAAATCAAACTGAAAATATTTCTGTACATCCCAAGTGTGTACACTAGTCTTCAAGGTAAAGTGGTAGCCACTGAGTGGACCCAACAAGGATGCAAAGATCACAGTGCCTGCCTTGTTGTTATCTGTTCAACAGATCACAATCTAAAGCACTCATAATGTGATGAAAAGTAAGGTGTGTTGAAGGGTGGCAATCCAGCTAATCCATGCCCAGATATCAGTAAAAAGAAACAGTAACCTGAAGGATTTTAATGGTGTAACAGACGAGACTGTTTCT
>NW_008612355.1:0-1219 GCF_000691845.1 Merops nubicus | reverse complement strand
TGCACGTGGCTATCACCTTGCACGTGCCCCTTGCCCTCCACGTGCCCCTTGCCTCGCACCTCTGCCCCATCCTCCTTGCACCACCCCAGCGCCAGCGTGCAAACCCCCCCAGGAAGGGTGTCAGGGTGCAAATTCGGCCCCGTGGCAGGGCTGGGGGGCAACACAGCCCCCTAAAAACCCCTCCTCCCTCCCCCCTGGGCTCGTTAGCACGGGGAGAGGTTGCCCGGGAGCGTTTGTCACGGCACACGAGCCCCGTTTGACCTTTCCTCCGTGCGAGGGGCAATCGAGTTAGCGCCGAGTTGTGATTTAATTCCCGGGATGAAGCAGCAATTTGCTTCCAGCAGCCATTTCCCAGCAGCTCTGGAGCCTCTGGAGCCATCCCCCCACCCTTGGGAAGCTCATCCCACCAGCCAGCGTGCACGAGAGGGTGCAAAAACGCCCCTTGTGGAGCGTGGAGAAAGGGGGTGGGCACGTGGGATAAAACACACGGAGGGTTTGTGGCCAACCCATTCCCAACCTGGTTTGTGTTTGGTGGGTGCTCCTGAAGGAGACAAACCCATTCCCAACCTGGTTTGTGTTTGGTGGGTGCTCCTGAAGGAGACAAACCCATTCCCAACCTGGTTTGTGTTTGGTGGGTGCTCCTGAAGGAGACAAACCCATTCCCAACCTGGTTTGTGTTTGGTGGGTGCTCCTGAAGGAGACAAACCCATTCCCAACCTGGTTTGTGTTTGGTGGGTGCTCCTGAAGGAGACAAACCCATTCCCAACCTGGTTTGTGTTTGGTGGGTGCTCCTGAAGGACACAAACCCATTCCCCACCTCCAGGCTGAGCAGCTTTTTGTGTTCTCTCCCCTTTGTATTTTATTTCCCTCCAATCAAAACTCCTGGCCCAGGTTGGGGTGTCTTTGCTCAGCACCCAAAGAAGCAGCTCCTCGAAATATGGATCATCTGGTTGAATTCTTCTGGTTGGAAAAGACCTTGAAGGTCGCAGGGTCCAAGTGTCACCCCAGCACTTCCAGGTCCCCCCCAACCCGTGTCCCTCAGCACCACGGCTTGGGAACCCCTCCAGGGATGGAGACACCACCCTGGACCAAACCAGGAACCCCTATTCCTCACCTCCAACCTCCACCTCTGTCTGAACCTGATCCTAAAAGGGAGATTTAGACTTTTTAGAGGAAATATTCCAACGTTATCATCCCATGGCCCCCGAGAAGGGTCCCC
>NW_008612354.1:3720-3937 GCF_000691845.1 Merops nubicus | reverse complement strand
ACCGGGGGTCTCTTCTGCGAGGAAGAGTGGCCACCATAGTGCCTGACCCTCTCCGCCCGCGCCTCCCTGGGCTTATCAAACCAGTCTGTCTCCTCCTGACCCAAATGATAGGCTTCGGAAACCAAAAACAAACCACAGTCAATCTCTCACTTGAGGCTGCCCGGGCGGCAGCCCTGCAATGAGGCGGGAGAGGCAAGATGCAGGGAAGAGTGGAGGG
>NW_008612354.1:3055-3662 GCF_000691845.1 Merops nubicus | reverse complement strand
CAGCAGGCACGCGTGCAGGGGGACAGCCCGTGCCGGCAGGGACAGGACACGGCACGGTGGGGCACCACGCGGGACCGGCAAACACCGAACAACCGGGGAAGGGGGAGGAAGGCACGTGTCAAGCAAACTGAGGCGGTGAGAGTGTCTCTGTGTACGAGCGGATGGGCATGCCCTGGGGAAGCGCCATGCTCTGGGGTGGTCACCACGGGGAGCCATTACCTTCGCTGTCCGAGACGACACAATGGGCGTCATCCATGCCGTACCCCTCCTCATGCTTGTACGAGTGACTCCTTGGCACGTCTTTGATGTGCTTTTGCACATCAGGCAATGAGTGGCTGGAGCAGAATGGGGAGCAGGGGTCCCCCGAAGACTGGGGGCCGGGCCCCATTGTGGCGCGCGACCCCCCCACCGCTTTGCCCAGGGGGCTGACGGGGCTTTCCTCCTCCGAGGGCTGTGTGCGGATGGGCGGCCGCCCGCGGCTCTGGCTCATGCTGAGGGACGAGGGCTTGGAGCTGCCTTTCTGGGAGCGCTCCGCAACCTCCCGCTCGTAGGACTTGCTCCGGCCACCCGCCTCCCGGCTGGAAGGCTTTTCCAACCCATAGCCGGA
>NW_008612354.1:1509-2968 GCF_000691845.1 Merops nubicus | reverse complement strand
TAGACTCGCTCCTCCTCGTCCACCATATCCCGGCTGGAGACGCCGTAGTACTTCTGCTGCTCATAAACATTCTTCTTCAGGCCGTAGGTGATCTCGTCCTGCAGCTTTTTCGCCCTGAAGGCCACATTGCTGCTGCCGACAGAGGTTGTCACTGCATAGGAGGCCAGGTCCGACTCCACATCTTTGGCTTCTTCGATGGGAGAGAACTTGGAGATCTTCTGCTCCATGCCCTGCTTCCTGTGCTTGCTGCGCTTCGAGGAGATGACGGCAGGTGCCAGGATCTTGGACGAATGCTTCGGTAGCGCTGTGCTGGAGCCGTGCTTGTCCGCACGTGAGGAGTGCCGGTACTCGCCATCCCCGTAATAGTAGGATGAGCCGGTGGAGCTCCCCGACACCCTGCCATTGCTCTCCAAGCCCCGGTGGTAGCTGTTCTTCCCGCGATAGTCGGGGCCATGGTGGTCATAGATGTCGTCCTCCGACTCCTCCTCAGCTTTGGTGTAGCAGCAGGGGCGGCTGGAGGTCTCAGCATCCCCCAGGTCGCTCTTCTCTCTGCCGTGGCGGCTGTCAGTGCCCACACCCACGGGCTCTGCTTTCTGCCCCTCCACTGCCGGGCTCTCCTTGGTGAGCTCACTGATGTCCTCGATCATCACATAGTTACGGGGGATGTTCTGCTCCAGGCTGGTGTAGAGGGACTCAGAGGAGAAGCTGGCCGAGGGGCCCTGCGCTGTGCTGGCTCTATCGGCCAGCGGGGCCTCAGGTGCCTTGTATTGCTCGTAGCCGCTGCTCGCTGGCACGGTGCTGAAGGTGACGTTGGGAATGGCAGAGGAACTGGTGGCTGCGCCGATCACCTCGTAGTTGGTGGGGATCTTCTGCTCCAGGTCAGCCAGCGAGGTCTGCCGTGGTTTCTGGTGCCCACCGGCTACATCTTTTCTGTCCCCCCCCGGCTACATCTGCCGTGCCCTGGAAGAGGTCAGGCTGTGCTGACGGCACAGCGGCCGCCCCAGCAAAGGCGCTTGGCGCTTGGTAGGGATTTTGGGGCCGGAAGCTCGGCTGGCCTGGGGCACCCAGCTCTGGGTACATGGCGCCGGGGGCCGGGAAGGTGCCGGGTGAGGCGAAGGCAGGGAGCGGGGCCGCCGGCAAATCCCCTCTCCTTCAGCAGTGACTCCTTGCGCTGGGTGATGCCCAGCTCCAGGTACTTCAGCTTGGCGTCGATCTCCTTCTCCTCCTCGTCCAGCTCCGCCTGCTTCTTCCGCAGCTTGGTAGCCTCATGCTCCACCAGCCTCAGGTCATGGTCCACCCCTCTCCTTCAGCAGTGACTCCTTGCGCTGGGTGATGCCCAGCTCCAGGTACTTCAGCTTGGCGTCGATCTCCTTCTCCTCCTCGTCCAGCTCCGCCTGCTTCTTCCGCAGCTTGGTAGCCTCATGCTCCACCAGCCTCAGGTCATGGTCCAGCTCCTTCA
>NW_008612354.1:348-1358 GCF_000691845.1 Merops nubicus | reverse complement strand
GTGCCAGTGGGCTCGACTGTAGCCCCCCCACCTGCAAAGGCAAGGGACACCTAGTCAGGAGCACGGGTGGGTGTCCCCCCACATCCACCCCCACCCTGAGCTTCGCAGATCTCCCCCCGTGCCCTGGGGCTGTGGCGAGGTGGCTGCCGTGCACGTGTTGCCCCATGCACCAAGGAACATGGCGTTTATGTAAAAGCATAATAAATAGGATGGAAGTAACAGGCAGGGCACTTGCCGTGAGTAATTACCGGGGGAAGCAGCTGGCCAAGTGCCGGGCCGGCTGCGTTTGCCACAAAAACTGCTCTCTGTCACTGAGCGCTTGCCAGCAGGGCTGGGGGCAGTGGCCCGGGGCTGCTGCTGCCCCAGGAACTGCCCCGGGTCTTGGCAGCCTGAGGCAACCTTGAGCATGCAGGGGCAAGGGTGGGAGTGAGAGCTGCTGCCAACCGAAACGGAGCTGCGTGTGCTGGCTGCTCCTCGGGAGAGGAGGGGACCCGGCTGGGGCAGGGTATGGGGGCCAGCCCAGATCCTGCCACCCAGCAGCAGCTCCTGCCACCAGAGGAGCTCCAGGGCCCCCCTCTGGCTGCCGGCTCCGGTGCACGCTTCCGTGCCCACCAGCTGCCATCAGCTGCCACGGGGAGCCAGCCTTTAAAATATGAATTGCTGTGGTGCTAATGAAACCGAAATGTCCCAAGGCACCTCCCAGGGCCGTTCCCCGAGGGAAAGGTCGTTCCTTGCGCTAACGTACCTGGGTGCCGGGAAGCAGTGGGTGCTGGTAGAGAGAAAACCTGTCCTTGCCGGCCTCCTCAGCAGTGGGGCTGATGGGCTTGGGGTCAGAGAGTGAGCGCTGCATGGTCTTGATGGGGCGTGGCAGTGTCTGCTGGCGCTGGGCCGAGTCGGCAAAGTGCTTCTGCGGGGGCACGTGAGCCTTGTTCAGCCGCTCGCTGGTGGCAAAAGAGGATTCCAGGAGGCGGTGGGGGGACAGCGGTGAGACGGGCGAGTAGAGGACCTGA
>NW_008612354.1:0-283 GCF_000691845.1 Merops nubicus | reverse complement strand
CTGCGACAGCGACTCAGCTGGTAGATGGGACTGGTAGCCAATTTCCAGGGGATCCGGCTTCTTCTTCTCGAACTTGCCCAGGGTCTGCTGCCGGACGGTGTGAGGGTCCAGGGGGCCCGTGCTCACCATCTGGATGTTGGTGGAGTAGGGCGGGATGGTGGTGGGCACTGTCAGCTGGGGCACCACGATGCCAGGCTGGGGAGCTGGTTCCGGCTCTGTCTGGCAGGCCAGGCTCTCGCCCTGCTGTGTCTTCTCCGGGGCCGAGATGTACTTCACGATCTCC
>NW_008612353.1:0-18272 GCF_000691845.1 Merops nubicus | reverse complement strand
GTGCACACTGCTGGCTCATGTTGAGATGCATGCCTGAAAATGCTATTACATCTCATACCAGGATGCTAAACTTTTGCTTCTGGAAGGCTCCCTGAATCCTAGCTCAAATACCAACATAATGGTGGCATTTGCCACCAGTAACCTCTGCATTGCAGACAACGTGCAAGTTAAGAGGTTTCCCAACCAAAACAAGAGTAAAGGTATCTCATTTGTATGCATAACAATGTAGTGCTGCTAAGGAAATTGCCTGGAGATCCACTAAGTGATGACAACCTCCTCCTCTGTGAAGCAATGGTTACTCATGATAACTTTCAGACAAAGTCATCTCCCACAAGGCAAATCATTCAGTAAAACTCTGCACAAGAAGGTAGCAACGGGGCTTTGCAGTAAACAGCCTCGCACTGCACAACAAGACCGATAGCTACTGCCCTGCCCCTGCCCTAGGGTACCTAAACACTGACTTTGTAGGCCATGACTCAACACAAGAAATGGTTGCCTCCTAGCTAGGGACTAGGTCATGCAGGGTTTGCACGTCTTCACACTACAAAGGCACCACATACAGCAGAGACACACCATTCACCAGAAGGAAAACAAATGACTCACATTCTCTACTATCCTGAATTTTCAGAAAGTACCTCAGCTGCCTCTGTGGAGGTGAGGATTGAAGACGAAAAAGCACAAGTCCTCAGGAAAGCAAGTAACAGAATCCTTGCCAAAATAGTTCAATTACTACTGTGCTCAACAGTAAATATGAAATGAGAGGATCCCTACAACCCGTTACACAAACTAAGGCATAGTTCACTCTGCTGAGAGATCTTCCATACTACTGTCATTCATATTCTGTAATCAGGTTTTTCTTATGAAGCTTAGGACTATTTCTCCCCTCCCCCCATTTTTCCTGGACTGCTTCAAAAAGAACAGAAATAAAGTAGCACATTCCAGTCAGCCTCATCCTGGTGAAAACCAAAGGGTGGTGTTTAGCAATAATAAGGGGAATTACAGCTGCTTTTAATGTAACAGCAGCTAATGTAATAGCACTTTGGTACACCACTTATTTTGCAGCCCTCAAAAATCCTTAAAATTTGTTAATTTAATTGAACTAATTACACAACTGCATATTGAATTGAGCTTAAAAATTAGCACACAAATTGCTAACTTGCCTAGAGTATGTTTGCATTTACCCACTTGCCTATGAAAGATCTGAAAACAGTTTTGATTGCAGAGTCTGCAAATACAAGGTAATGTCCTGCTTTCTAAAAACTTCAAGTATGATGAAGATTTTAGAAAGAAAAGACCTAGGAGACAGAAAACTGTATTCTCTTAACAAGTTTGGACAAGGAGAGCCTATTCATGATTCTTGAGCTACTCAGGGAACAAACCAAAGAATTTGAGTTTCTCAGAGTACAAGAACTCAGATCTCTGGCACAGAGCATAGGTTTTCTTCATCAGTTTTCACAAAATTAGAGAACATTTTGCAACAAATATCACCCTCCCACCCAAGTCGTCATACCATACAAAACAGAAAATATTGTAATTATTCTGAAGAAAAGACTTATTTTTTTAGTTTTCATGTAAAACTGAAGGGAAAATACGAAATGTGTGCATTAAGATTAATGTGTGGAAAGACCATTTAGAAAGCAGACTTGTAGCTACTGCAAGTTGAACTTTGACCTGGGCTGAAAAGGGTGATGTTTTTTGTTCTTTAGGCATTTTTCATGTGGATCCTTCCAGTGTCATCTTAATGGTCTTTCAGACAAAGAAGTAACTCCTTGCTCCTAGAAATACTGTCTCAATTTTGTTTACACCTAAGTGGTGCTATTTTATTTTTGTATGGGAGGAAGGCATACAATAATATAAAAGCATTTGTCATTTTGGCTTATACACTCTGAAATTAAAATTTCTGTATCTCAACATTCTTTTTCCCATCTGTCACTGATCAGGTCATCTTTGGAAAATTTTCTAGTTGCTAATTTCATGCAAGGATTGCACTTTGTAACATTTCATCATATAAACAAACTTAAACAAGCTAGTGGGTGAGTACTAGTGCTGACTAGATTTAGCACAGACTTTTTTAAAAGAACCAAATATCAAGTAGAAGCTTTACATGATTCTTCACTCTTTATATGGTCAATAATTGTTTCATTACGTAAACAAGTTCACACTATGTTTCCTTTTGAACAGACTTTGATTTGGCCATGCCACCACTGAAACCAAACTTAATTCAAGATCTAGGCACTAGCACATAAAAGGTTCATTCCAGATCTGTATTATCACATAACAAATGCCTCACAAAAAAAGCATCCTTGTACTGACATAAGTCATGATAAAGCAGAAAATCCACTGTAGTGGTGCACAAAGTTACCATCCCCTTGAGATACTAGGCTAGCACACAGTAACAGCTTTTGTTCTGTGGCTCACTCAGGGAATTTGAAGCAATGGCAATTACACAGACTTTCTCATCATAGCAAAGGATGCTTTCATTGCACTGACGTCTGTAAACATCCCAAAAACTGTTTAGGAGAGGTGGAATGGTCCTCAGGAAAGTTTGCAGACTAATTATTACTCCAAATCTACTTCCAAGATAATAGACAAATCTTGAGAGGCCTCTGACATCAGACAAGAATTCCTCAAGGGAGCAGTTGTCCTGTTTCCTCAGCGACTTGCTGTTATGTTGCTCTAGCTAAAATGTGCCAAGAGCTACATTTGGGTGAAAAGTAGGGCTTAGCAATCATCTCCAAGGAAAATATAAGTTGCAATAATTACAGCACTAAACTAGGCTCAGGTCAGATCAGAGCACCATCCTGGTCATCCCTTTTCTAGAAGATATGGATTCTGGATGCCTCCAGCTCCAGGACAATCACTTCCCAGGTGCCTTGCTCCTCTGCCAGACTTATATGCAGAAATGCATCTTTCATATGCTTATTGGAAGACACAAAGTATCTCATATATTTGTTTCTCATGATCCAGTTTAAATATGAATGGAAAGGAAAAGTAGTTCTAGTTAGTTTTCAAGGCAAAGGAGAACCTGTTTTGGCAGAGATATTGTAGTAAGAAGCATGGCTGTGAACATTTATTTTCACCTATCTTTGACCAATCCTGTTGCCTATACTGAAGCATCAATCCAAGCTGCTTGATTGCAAAACCATTGATTATTCAGGTTTTGAGGAACAATCAAATGCTTAAATGGACTGCTTAGCATCAAGGCCACGGATGGTTTCAATACAGCCAGGAGGAAGCGTGGGGAAGAGCAGGTCAGCTAAGGGGAAAGAGGGGAACCTGAACTCACATCTGGGAGCAAAGCTGAGGCGACTCAGGACAAATGTGGGTAGGAAAGAACAGAAATGATGAGAAGAATAACAAAGAAAAAAAAGGAAGAAAGAGCTAAGGGCAGGAGACAATTAAAAACCATATCTGCACAGGGGCTTGCCCACTGGCTGGGGAGAACAGCAGTGAGAAGCATGGCACAGCACTAAGCTCTGGTTTCTCCACACCTGCAGACAGCCAGCTCAGCTGCCAGGCTTGGACAAAACTCTGCTCAGCTCTGTGTTGTGCTTTCCCTTCCTGACAGAAAAACAGGCCCACACAAGCACCATCCACTAGGTTGTGCCCAGAAGGATGAGTGAGGAGCTCACGGTCAAAGGGAAGGCCTGAGCACTAGTAAGGACTTACAGGCATGCCAGGATGGGAAGTTATCATAGCCTTTAGGGGCTTCATAGGATGGAGACAAGTTATACAGACGTCTTTGCTTTTAACACACATCAGGCCTCATCACCCCTGCTTCATATCCACCAGGGACTGTATAAACACCACAGTTCTACTCACAGAAGACAAGCAAAATTAAAGTGTATATATGTGAAGGAACTCATCCAACTCCTAAACATTGCCCAGACACTTGAGTGAGTCCTTCCTAAAATGAGAAGAGAGACTGCAGATCAGTCTGACGACTTACACTCACACTCTGTAAGTCTGTGCAGATTTCATTTCAGCATGCAGTGCTAAAACCAATGAATAACCAAGGTAACAGGAAAAACAAGACTTTGATGACGAAATTTCAATTTCAGGAAGACTACAGGTTTAGTTACCCAAAGAGCATGCTTTTAAAAAACCCTGTTCCTTCTTTTCAGTGAGTTTTCAATCTAAATCTGGAAATCAACACAAGCATTCATAGCACCTTCTACTTCAGATGAGCAACAAAGCAAGCACAAACTAAAAAAGAAAGGTCATATTTTGTACATCCTTGAGAGATGACTCTGTACGTACGATGATGGCAACAGATTTTTCTAGTTTTCCTTCTTAAAATGTATTTGCTCAAGTGGGAATCAGAAACATTGCAAGACAACGTTGTTTTGAAAAACATGGAAAGGACATCCAGACAGATACACAAGGGTATAAACTGACATCAGTATGAAGCAGGCCCCCTAACTGATCAAGGCTGAAGAAAAACTACTGAAGTGGCACACACATCCTTCCAGCCTGCACTCCTTGGGCTTAACTCTGCATTCATGATGGCTCTTCAACGCCTGTTGTTTCACAACTTACCCTCACACACCTCATTCTTCCCAAATGAGAGTCCTCTCCTGCTCCAGCTTCACAGGCCAGCTCCTTCACTTGCTCATCTGTTGCAGGAGCCTGGCAGGAACCTATCTGTGTGATTTGTTCACCTGGAGCCACACAAACCATGCCTTCCACCAAAACCATGTAAAATATAGCAGTTTTATTACAATGCTTATACACATGGCACATTCAGATGTGTTCACATTCTTGAACATCTGCTCTCTGTGTGCAGAGGTAGGGCCAAAAGCACCACAGGAGGCTCAAAACAAGCTACAGAAGCCCATATCCATGAGTCTAAGGGTAACAGAGCTTAAATTCACATACAGACAGATGGTTTTCTGCTGCAGTTTGGAGCCCTTGAGTAGATGGCCTGGCTGTGTGTTTTCCTTCAAAAAACAGGCTACGAGCAAGGTATCTCGAGGCCACATGGAGGTAATTTGTCAAAATCCTCCCTTGCCTCCTGCAATCAAACTGCACTCATCCAGTGTGAGGGCTCTTTTCATCCTTCCTTAGGATGAACTGTGCAACAAATCCACTCACCTTTTCTCCACTTGGAAAAGAAAGTCTCCAGTTTTCACAGGGAACACATTCCTGCCTACAACAGCCAAACATTCAATCAGTCTTCTGGGTTTTTGATGACTTTGTTAATATAGGAAACTGTTCTGTTCAGTTAAAAGAGCAAAAAGATACTTCACTGCAGGTTACTAAAACCTTTGGGCTTGTTACAGGAATTTTGGATAATAACATTTCAAAGCCAGATTTTTTTTTTTCCTCTAAACTGTTCCAGACTGAAACCAGAACTTTATAAGCCATTATACTTTCTCCTCTAATATGGAGAAGATGTACTGTAAATATTTTCTGCCCCTTGACTGCCCTTTACTATTTTCTTCAGCTGTAAAGCAGCCTAGGTATCTGCTACACATTCTGGTGTACAAGAATAGCACACCCTGCACTCAACAAGATACAAGATACTCCAGTGAGTCCTTCCTAAAAGGAGAAGAAAGATATATAGGCACAAGTGTGTTTTCTTCAGATCTCTCAGAAATGCATTAGTTTACAGCTTATTAACTCAATACTCAACAAAAGTCACATACATATACTCTATCAGTAAGAAAAAAAAAATAATCTACATTTATATTCAGGGTCACAACTTTTCCTTCCTCTTCTTTATAAGAAAAAAAATCAAAGGGCATTTTGAACACAAAAGGAGGGAACATCTCATGTTTACCATCTGTTATGCTTGAAAAAGTCCACTGTTTAGTAACGACAATAGATATATTGCCTCTTAGCACAAAAAAACACCCACAACCAACCAACCAAATACAAAACCCACACCAAAAACCCACCAAAAAAACCAAAACCCAAGCCTCATTATAAATCTTGGCACAATACCTTCTGGATATTACAGGCTTACAGGCCAATGTGCAATAAATCTATTAACTTTATGCTTGCGTTATGAATCATGCAAGTGTATAAATATTTCTATTCATGCAAAACAAAGCTGCATTTGTATATTTTCAATTGTAATCTCAGTTTCTTTTCCAGGAAAGAATAACCAAATCTCAGTGAAGATAGTTCAGCTCTGAGTAGGAAGCACTTTGTAGCCAATACTCATGTTTACAAGCAATGAATAGCAATTTCCTTGAATTCTGTGAACTGCTAGGAAAAGAAAAAAGTGACTCCAGAAATGGCCAGGTTCCAGAGAAACAGAACACAAGAGGTTACTACCACTTTGACACCTCAACTGTCAAAAATATTCCTCCCTCCTTTTCCTGTAATTAAGGGTTTCTTGAAAAAATATAATGTATCTATACAAAAAAAATGGTTGTCATTCCCTATGTAGTCACTGACACAGTGAAATGTCAGTCAAGCCTGTGGCTTTTAGGCTTTCCCCTATATGTAAACACATGGTCTGTTCAGTTTCCAGATGAAGCAATTACAGTTTCCCAACCTGAGCAGCACTCATCATGTTTTGACAGTTATTGCTACAGAGGCTGGGCTTAGTCACGTTGGCCTAGCCAAAACTGCATCAGCCCAGTGGCATTCCTACTGGCGTTCCAAAAAAGTCCAGTTAACTCCTTCAGGGGCAGCAGCTATTGCTCCTGAGCTGGCTGCACTCTTGCTGTGACCTGCTATCAGGCGTTGGTGTACAGCCTGTTGTGGTCTGGGGGGATCTGAAGGTGGCTGTGGGCTGACCACACCAGCATGTCCACCAGTCGCAGGGACTCCCGTCCCCTCTGCTCACACTTGCTTGGTATCCTGCATAAGCAAATGTTATTTCACAGCTCTCTGGCTTCGGAGGCAGGGATGCTCAGGGCACTCTGCACTGTTAATCCACAGAAACAAGGCTTTTCTCATTTTCACAACCAGAGAGCTTTCCAGTTTAGCATTTGCAGAGCTATCTTTTCCTCTCTGGATTCTCAATGAAGCGATACATGCGCTTGCCAGGATCTCGCTGCTGTCTGAATAATAAACATCCAAAGTCTTCTGTGCAACAAGTCTATCATTGTTTCAGTAAAAACAAGCAGTGCATGCTTTCTCCCTGGAGTACAGCAACTAATGCTCTTTGAGCTCTCTTGCTTCTGCTAATCATCAGCATCAGAATTTAGAATGGCTTCACAGTGTGCAGAACTTGGGAGAGGGGGAAATAAAGTATCATGAGTACTGTGTTCAGATGCAGAAAAAAAATGCAGAGGAGTCCTGGATGTCTTGTGCAGGTGCCAAATTAATTTTGCAGATACAGTTTTGACATTTAAGATCCTGTATTTAACATGATTCACAAAATGCACACTAAACTACAGAGCTACGTGGCAGTGTTCACCATTGATGAAGCTGCCTTGATAAACAGGCCACGAATACATGAGGTTTTGTTATTTTTCCCTGTTCATGAATTACTGAAAAATCTCATGGAGTAGAAGTGTCATTCTAGCTGTCCCACAAAGACAGTTTTCATGGGTTTGAAAGCACCTTACATGATTCCAATAGCCAATGCTATCACTTGCCCAAAAATTGCCCTTTTACATCACTAGACAGTCTGAAGATAAGCATATATCATATTTACATAAAGTGTAATCCAGATTAAAATTGAGTACAAAGCATTTGGCTATGACCAGCTCTTGCAATTATATACTTAGAAATTATGAAAGAGCATCCTTTGAAATGCAGAGACTTAAAAATTCCTCTGGTGAACAGCACTGTGTTCTCAGGAGCGGGCTCCCACTGCTCTCAATGTGACAGTTTTTAACAGACTAAACTTTGTTCCAAGGTTCCAGTCCCACTTGATATTATGCCAGCAGATTCTCTAAAACATGGCAAAACAGCAGTCCAAGTTTTTGCATACATAATGCTATTAAATTAATAACTGAAAAATAAAATTTATTTATCTTAAACTCTCTTAGATATCCATGATGCCTGCACGGTTTGTCTTCCCCTATACTTAAAGTCTGGAGACTTCTTCCCCATGACTGCCTGAAATTTTTATTGTTTTTTTAAATGCAAACCAAGTTAAGTAAATTTGAGTATCTTCTTAGTTGTGGTTCACTGTGAAAGCTATATTTGTCTTTTGGTGATGACTGTCAAGTGAAACGTCCGTAACAAGATAAGTTATAAAATATGGATACTTCTCTGAATCACTAATAATAAATGCAAAACAAGCATAAATGAAAAAGCAGCTTTGTAGTCTTCACCCAACCTCCTTCTTCGTACCCTAGCTGGATTCTGCACTACAAAATCTTCAGTAGTACTTTGCTTACCCTTGGCAGTCTCTGTCTTGGGGAGGAAAGGGCAGAGAAGAGAAGGAAAAACAAAAATGTCACTGAAAAGTTTCCCTGTGTAAAGAATTCAGGATATGTAGAAGCATATTCAGCTTTTACAGCAAAGGCTGGGCAGTAGGAAATGCAGTACCTGGTTTTCACTCTGTGGTTGCCCCCTTGCAGCATAATCTGGTCATAGCCTTAATTTTTTTAAATTTTTTTTTTCTTTTCTCTTTCTCCTCCAAGCTATCCCATTTGGCAAAGTCCCCATTCTGGAAGTAGATGGAGTTATCATTCACCAGAGCCTGGCAATAGCAAGATTCCTTGCCAGAGAAGCAGGTAACACATATTTGCTTATTTCCTTGCTCTGTTAGGCACCCACCTTTCATGCTCAGGAAAAATACATTCAACCACAGCAAATATAGAAACAAACCAACAGCTTGGCAAGCCCAACCAAGCCGAAGGCAACACCAGCATGGCAATCCTGGTACTACTGCTTTTGCCAGGCACAAACAGCTGACTGTTATCAGCCTTTCATTGCACCTGTAGGTCGTCTGCCAGTGCCAAGTGCTGACCACAGAAAGACAACAGACCATATAGGATGCTGTTAAAGGTGCTAAAGAGTGGTGGTTTAAAAAAAGCACTGAGGAGTGCTGTGTGGTGACAAGCTCATACTTGCGGGTTGCCTTTACCTTAATTTGGTGCCAACTTTTCTCACTGGGCTGGGGCTGCTGTGACAATCATGATGAGATCTCAGGGGTTTCTGAGCTCAGAAAGAAGACAGAGAACACAGCCTATCTGCTAGGATGATGTATGACAAGGTTTAGAGTCACTCAAATATCATGTAGAAAGTAAGAAAGTCCAAAGAAAAAAAGGTTCAAAATAACCTGTAGTGTGAAATGCTACAGTGTTCAGAGATGAAGTCTGGTGGCTGAGCTCTGTATTTGCACTGTGTGTATGCCTAAAGGAAAAGTCAGAAATAATGTCCCCTTATATCTGACTGAGCTTCCGCTCTGCATACATCATCTGGAGCTTGGGCTGACTTCTCCAGCCAAAAATCCTTTACTTTCACCTCTCACCGCACAACAGAAATTGTGTACCTGTGGTTTTCCTAAGGCTCTCAGGGTAGTTTCCCCTAGGAGCTAAACTTTTTACTGCCAGGCTAACCAAAGAGATGAGCTCAGGATGAGCTTTTGGAAGCATTAGAGATTATCCCAGTCAGCAGGCAGAGCACTCTGAAGCAGATTTAGACAATGATTCTGAGATGGCAGAGAGATTTGATCAGATGGTGACATCACTGCATCCTTATACATTTCCATTCTCTGGAAGTACTCAACCGGATAGATAAAGTGATATAAGACTTAGTAATGCAAGTAATCAAAGAGAGTAGTCAGCACTTGCTTTTGGTCAGCAGGCTGTCATTCAAAACCATCCGCAAAATTGGTCTGGCTGAAGGCAGATGTGTTTGTGGTGTGCTGAACGTCAGCAAACTGAAGAGGGAGACTGGGAAGCAAGCACTGTCCTACTTTTTCACACTGAGCAAGAAGATGTAACCTGCCTTTCAAAATATCTCACGTTTTCCAACCGAGGAACCAGGCAGAAGTGCGGGATGCTATTCATCAAGGCACCAGTACAATGTATTTCCAAGCACATCTGCAATACTACATTCCTGCCAATTTCTTCCACCCTCAATACTATGTACTACTTGTAAGAGAAAAGAATGAGAAGCAACCACCCACTCGTGAAAAACTATAAGAAAGCCTGCCTTCCCACCCATGCTGACTCCCTCTCTCCACCTCCCGTTGGGAGGCTGATCTGGAGCTTCTTTCATGGTCTGAAGTTCTGACTTAGACATTCCCCTATGATCTTCTCCATTGTCCTGCAACAGCCACAAAGACAACGTTCTGGAGCACACTGAGATCATGCTGATCTCCTTACGGTGTTACAGTAGGAAAGAGTATGCATGGAAAAGGGGAAAAAACCAACCAACCAAACAAAAACAACCCTTCTCAACTTCTTAAGTCAAAATTTGCTAGTTCTGCCATTAAGTCTTCATCACTAATGTCACTAATCCTGTAAGATTAAGAAATGGCAGTTTTATGTGCTTATCACCACGTCTTTACTGAAGACTCACAGAACTCAATGCCCAAAAGGAGAGGCACACCACTCACCTTCAGAAGCATAAAGACTCAGTAAGAGAGATGACTTGGCACAGGAAGGGCCCATGGTTCATGGGAAACACAGAGCTTCCAGGTGAGGCTTAAGGAACAGAGGGGAAGAGAAGGATGACCTGAACCTGCACAGAGGTGAAAGCATGAATGCAGGTCTGTGAAACAAGGGTGAGGTGAGGGGGGAAAAAAGTGGTAGCATTAACAAGACTGCAGGCAAGCCAAAGGACAACAGGGGAGGAAAGCAGATTTGTAAACAAGACAAAGTTCAGCTAATGTGCTTAATTACAATCAAGTAATCAAAAGCAAGCAGGATGGCATGAGAAGGTTCAAAATAGGGCTGAATGGGCAGGACAGAGGGAAACAGAAGCCAACTTTCACTAAAGCACTTTTGGAGATTGTGTTGACTAAGATGGAAAGACCAGAAGATGGAATGGGAAAGATTAACAGAAAGGAATTAGTGCTGACCCTCCCTCACTGAACATGCTGGGATGGTGGAACGCAGAGAGAGAAGGATAGAGAAGCCATACAGAAAGAACAACTGCAAGAGCCTGGATGCAAGGAGTCAAATAAATCAAAAAAGCCATGGAGAGCATCTTTATGTAAAAGTTCATAAAGGACAGTTTACCTTTGGGGTGTTAAAAATTGCTGCACATGGCTCTCTAACCACCCTTCACATGCTTGCTTTCCACAGGTCTGGCAGGTCAAACACCTGTGGAACAGGCGCTAGCTGATGCCATTGTGGACACCATAGATGATTTCATGACGCTGTTCCCTTGGGCAGAGAAAAACCAGGATGTCAGGGTAAGACAATCACTGATTTAAACAAAGATAGCCCATGAGCCATGACTGTACCTGAGCAGTTCCTCTGGAGAAACTGCTATGTGTTAACCCATGGGTCCATCACCTCACCTCAGCAACGCTGAGCTGGAGAAGCTCTGTGGTTCTTCTTCAAGGTTAATCCAGCCAAGGCCTTCTGCTCCCTCACGACTCGTTCACCAGATTATTTGCCCTTGGTGGAAATGACGAGGCCATCATGAGCTGCCCATCATTAGTTCACCTTTAAGCAAGGATGCCATATATGCAGACATCAGACTGTTGTTCAAAGGGGAGAGACAGAACACTTCCACCCCACACTTCCACTGTGAAATACCCGCATCTTGTCCAAACTAAGCTTAAGTCTTTCTCTTTGTGCTAACTTAACAAGATTAACAGCTCCATCACATCTTTTTTGCACTTCTGCATCTTGATTTCTTCTTGGTTTTTAATAAGTATCAGTCTTTAATAACATCATCTGACACGATGATGTTATTTCAGTTACCAGAATGGTGTAAGAGAGTGGGCACTGCTAAAGAGGTCAGGTAGCACACCCCTCACTGTCAGGCCCACCTTGGTCTTCAGCTGTACTTCTGCAAATACTGACACCAGACCAACATGCTGCCATGGCTACTTTAACATACAGCCATGGCAAAGACCTACAGCATTTTTTTTCCTGGCATCAGTCCAGTCCCTCTCACCAGAGCCCCAAGTACAAGCATGCAGATCAGCTGCTGAGGAATGAGGGTGATGGATGAGTAACTCCAGCATCAGAACGGCTCCATGCCGTTCTGACCTAAGCAGATGACTTGACCCTTTTAGGAAAGTGGCAGTGTAACAACAGGTCTCACCAGGAACTAGCAGTGCCGTCCATTTATGCAAAAGAAATGTTTCAGATCAAGTAGAATACCTCATTACAGAAACCATGGATTAAAAAATGTTGCCCAAACCCAGTAAAACCCAAATGAAACAGTATGAAAATACTCTGAAATCTTGCAGGGAAAAATCTGAAAGTGTATTTGAGGACTTTAGTATTCAAAAAGGTGAATTAATCAATGTCCTTGTGATTTCCTGAAGTTTCCTAATTTGGGGAAAGGAGGCTGACTCATGATTTTTAAATCACTTAGGACCAGTCACACTACTGCTAATGTGTGTAGAAGCAGCACTGCTACTCCTTTACAGGGAAACTCCCACAATAACGCCTGTGTGTCCCAGCTCGTACTCAAGAACTTCTCTGAAGAAATGGACCCAGATCATGTCACCAGTGACTAATTTCAGAGGGAAGAGAGTTCACAGAGAACCCTTAAATGCCTATATGCACGTATGCATGCAAGGGAGTGTTGTGGGGCCAGGGAAGAGGGAGAAACTTACTTTCTGGGAATCTCTAACAGTTTTCTCGCTATTAGCTGTTCTCCTTCGGTCCTGGGTTCACTGCCACCACCTTGTGGTAGAAGTGGCATCACATGGTCTCACAAGGCCAGATTTAAGTGATTTAGGTAAAGTCAGAGAACTTCCCCAGGCCTGACAAGTGATTACAGGAAGACACATTGCCCTAAGAAAGACGTGTTATGCTATCTAGCCAGTAGTAAAGAGAAAACCAAGCAAGGTGAAGGGAGCAAAAGTGGAAGCTCCCTCTGTGCCAGTCACTCTCACTTCACCCTACACGTACACACAACCCCAACCTGGTATTGCAACAGCTTGGTCAGAGCTCCAGGGTTGAAACAAGTAGGTTGCACCACTCTAGAAAGTGGATCCTGGTCACGTCCCCACCAGCTTCACAGTACTTCATGTGTACTTCTGTAGTTGGGGAGATCATTACTGTCATGATCACACGGGAGTCTGGGAATTTTTTGTAGGAGGCGGAAGGGAACTTACCTAAAAAAAGGAAATGCTACAGCATAGGGTACAAGCCTGAAATTTATGGACTGCAAACTTCCAGCTGTTACTTGCAGCTCTCTCATTCAGTTAGTAAGCTCTTAATAGACAACAGAAAACATGAAATGTTCAAACACATTTACAAAAATACTGATTTTATTTCAGCCTGCATTTTTTGGGATCATTTAGGCTGCTGTCTCTTCTAAACTTTTTTTTTTTTTAAAAATTATTTTGACATATATGAAATGCATGTTAATTCAATTCCTGTATTGCAGCATTTATTTAACCAAGGCTTAGAATGGTCCTCCAAAATTAGGACAAGTACATTAAGTGCCCAAACTGTGCTAGATGGGTCAGACCAGATGATCACAACTGTCTGCAACCTTGATTGCTTCAATGCAGGTGAGAAGAGAGGAAACAGAAAAAGCTTCCTTCTCTGAAGGAAACAGTTAATCCTTTAAAAACAGCCATAAAACTTTCTGCTGTGGGGAACAGCTAGCAGGAAACCACCACCATACACCGTCTCATCCTTCCTCCACTAACATACAAATACTAAGGCCCAAGCCCTTCAACAGACTCCATACTTTAAAAACAGATTTTATCCACTTCGGTACTTATTGCTGCAGAGACAAAAAAGCAAAATAACTTGCTACCATAAAAGTTCAAAGACAAGCCTGCTAACAAAGTTCATAGAGTTCAAAAGCTCAAATGAGAGGTCCTGCATCTCAAACAAGAAGGGCTGGTAAGGCAAGATAACTGATCAACATCTGACTGACAGCACACAAAGGCTGAGTTTAAAGGATTCTGGAAACTGGAGAACCTGTACACTAGAAAACATATCATCCAAAAGTCCCAAAGAAATGACCATATGAGACATTGGCAATGCATTTTGTAGATGGATTCTTCTCAAATCTATGGCAGGGCTCCTGTTATGTCACAGCTGGGTGGCTGCTAGCACAGGTAAATGAGCATCATCACCCCACACATTGTGTCTCAGCAACTGGGAGCTCTAAGGTGACCATTACAGGAGCAACTGGCTTAAGACACAGCTCACTGAGCCACAAATGTCATGTTTTGAGCTTCTAATCCTTTTCATGGGTAATTTGTTTAGCGTCCCTAAATTCTATAATGACCCTTTCTGTGTATCCAAATGACAGTTTTCTCTGCATCTCTTTATGTATCTTAAATAATTGCTGTTTGCTCTATTAACCCTGACTTGGTTGTTAACACATTTCTTCTTCCAAAGTGAACTGAGAGTACTTTAAGGTTGGGTCAGACCAAACAATTTCACTTTTTCAGATTTCAGCTTGCTTTTTCACAAGAAAGCAAGCCCCCAAAATTCACTTTTTCTGACCACAGTGTTCACACACTGGTGTGCATCTTTCTGTTTTTCTTCCCCCCAGAAACGAGCGTTTGATGATATCCTCACCAACAAAGCACCCGAGTTACTGAAAGATTTGGATACTTTCCTGGGTGATAAAAACTGGCTGGTAGGGAAGTCTGTAAGTATAAATTTTGTTTCTCCCATTTCAGTCACATTGCTAGAAAAATAAAATCTTTGACCACTGTTGAACTTCTGGATTTTGTGTCAGCCCATGAAACAACTGCCCCCACTATTTTAACTCTGTTCTTATCAACATACATTCAGTCACTCAATTGCAAAGTGGCAATTGTTTTTGATATTTTAGAAAAGTGAGGCAAACAAGGACTAGAATCTGCATTTTCTACGCCAGTTTAGAGGCACGTTGAGAGAAGACACTGTAAATGCTTTTGTACTAGTCAATACAGAGGGGAGTTGCTCAGAACTCTGCTTATAATCACTGATCAGTTTGTAGGACAAGATGAAAAAAAAATCTGAAAATAGAATCCCCTTTTTTACCCCAAACAGCATAAAAACTGTAACGCTCTTCTGCAGCACAGATTCAGCTTTTCAGGAAAGATTAATACTGTAACACAAGTAATATTTGTAGCAAGGGCTTTATTTAACCAGTTTAAGTCAAGCCTTGCATTGCAACCTAATTACTAGCTCTATAATTAAAAATATTAAAAAAAATAAACCTACAAAACTTACACTGAACATTTCATTTTTGCAGTTTTCTAAGAATATTAGTAGTCCAAATTTTTGAGATTACCAACTAAAACTTACGGCTCCTTCTCCCATTTCCACTAGGTAACATGGGCTGATTTCTACTGGGATGTGTGCAGTACGACACTTCTGTCCTGTAAACCTGACCTGGCAGACAAATACCCCAGGCTTTTGGCTCTCAGAGACAGAGTGCAAGCACTTCCAGCTATTGCTGCCTGGATCCAGAAAAGACCGAAGACAATAATGTAGATGAGCTGTTCAGACTGGAAAACACAAATGCACCTTTAGTTTTCAACATGACAAGCCTCCTAAGTTATTAATTTTAGAATAATTTAAATGAATTTCAGATTGCTACGCCTTATTAAAACCTACCACTTGTATCCATTTACAGGAGATCATCTAAAATGCTGATTTAGTAAAGTAGAGCTTGAGGAAGAGGTGTGGTTTCAATGACATTCCCCCTGCTACTAATAAAGTGCTTGATCAACCCAACTCGTACTCTGGGCTCTCAAAGGGAGAAGAGACAAATAAACCTTCCTGTAGAGATGCAAGCACACTGCAAAAACATTCAGCAGCTCAGTATCTCCTCCAGTCAGTAGGAGACACAAACTGGGGGGCTGTGCTGGCAGTGGTGGAAACCAGGTTTGGAACAAATGGACAAAGTCTGCTTTTCTAGCACTGGGGAAAACAGGTGAGTGGAAATCCTGCCAATGCAGACAGTTGTAGATGCAATCAGTTTGCACAAACTCGAGGGGAGACAAGTGCTTCCAAGAGCAAGTCACTGTGTGTTCTAAGCAGATAAGCCTGGGCAAACCTCTGGGCTCAAAATGGCCACTGTTAAGAAAGTATCTCCCTTCACACTCGCTTCTCCCTCCCACCATAAGCATTACCTTCGTTGAATCCCATCAGTGACACCAACCAACCACCAGGAGTTCATAGACAAATGAGGTATCAGCAAAACTGAAAGCAAGGTCCAGGCTTTTGCTTGTTCCAATATGCTATCTCCACCTGCTTTGCAATTCCTTGCATTCTTTGTCCTAGCTCTACAGATTTTTTTCCTTCTTCAGCTCCCTCTTTCCTCTGTTTTCCAGCAACAAACATCAGATTTATTTCTTTTTTAACTTCCCCGGGTACATCTCTCCCAGCCAGACACAGAATCACAGAATTGTTGAGGTTGAAGGGACTTCTGGACATGACCTGATTCAAAGCCCCTACTCCAGCAGGGCCACCCTAAAGACAGCTACCCAGAACTGTGTCCAGACAACTTTTGAGTTTCTCCAAGGATGGTGACTCCACAATCTCCTTAAGAACCTAAATTAAAGGGAGAAACAATTACAATACACAAAAGAAAAGGCAGAGGCACATAGAAGCTGCAGACCACTTAAAGACAGTGTTACTCACCCCAGGGATGTGATTGAGGAAGTAACCACTGCTCAGCCAGACTACTGTAACTGGTGACACACACATACCAAACCAAATCACCACACACATAACCCACCCTGGAAGGGCAGGCATTTTATTTCATTTCACATTCAAGCAAACACGTGAGAACATGCAGATACATTCAGGGTTGGGTTAGGATCACACTCAACAAAGACAACCTAATTAACTGCAGCTTTAAACACTTGTGGCTGTTAAATCTCACTATTTAGTCCCAAACAGGTGGAATTAAAGAAACATGGTAGACAAACTGATTCTTACCTTTCTACCTTCCCATATAATAAAGTATTTCTTCACCCTATTTCAGCTGTGCAAAAACCAAACCAAAAGAAACAAAACCCCAAATTGCCTCACCAACTGCTGCAGTATCTGAACACATGCTGAAATACCAAGCAACTGTTGACTCCTCTTCTCTACTTCTCATATAAAACTGTTTAAGTTCCTTCAAGAGATGTAACAAGTGTCTTCTGACTCTGATAACCACACATAGAAAAGTGGTAACTAACTATCAATCCCATATTGGAAACCAGAGTGAATTCAAGTAAGCAGTCCTCCAAGAGATTCAGTCCGGTACAAACTGGCTGAGCTCTCCACAGAGCAGAGAGCAGCTGAGGCTTTAACAGAGGGCATGGGCAGTAAGGGACTTCCCCATATTTTACCTTCCCCCAGTTTCTAAATAAAGCATCAGTCTGAATTTAACCTCAAAGGGTAAAATTCCAGTCCTTTCCTCCGCCCGGTGAAATGGACATCCTCCTCCTCCTACCTAACTCCTTGCCAGCAGATTATAAGCTTCAGGTGGAAGAAGGTGGAAGAACATCTCATCATTGATACCACTGACTTTCTTAATTTCACTACGATGAATTCAAAATTCATTGACACTTCAAGAAGAGAGCAAGACCTAATAACCTTTGTGTTTAGGGCACTTCATTGGCAGAGAAGAGAGTTGGTATCAACACCAAGGACTGGAAAAAAAATTGCAACCTGAGTGGAAAGTTCCATTTGCCAGGAATTCTGTTTCTATAAACAACATCCTAACACAAATGTGATTAGAGTATCATGAAGCATTAGTGATTAACTAGCAGTGGATAAAGTCAAGTCAGTTCAAACAGAACGGTTCAGATAATATGAAAGCTATTTGATTTATAACAATCAAATTACCAGCCCAGCCCACTCCCCTCCAGGTAACTACAACATAAAAACACCTTGTTCTTTTATGGAGTTTTATTTGAACAAGTTGATACAAAACCAGTACAGTACATCAACTGAACCAAAACAAGCAGAAACAGACAAGAGCATTGTCAAATAAGGCACTGTCAAAATCGGGACTGCTTTAAGTTTCAGTTCGCTTTCTTGGCAACATAAATGATCCTATGGCTCCATCTGCCGGAACTGAGACAGCAACTATGGAAGAAATGGAAGATTCGATCTGATAAGGTCCAGCTATAAGAGAGGCAGAGGTCCGGATGAGCCCCAGGTTGCCTTTAGACAGGGACGGGCCTGCTCCGGTAGGCGCTGCGCTCCAGCCAGGGCAAGCTGCTCCCGCCTTCCCCTGGGACTTTGCCGGAACTTACCGGAGCCAGG
>NW_008612352.1:0-5053 GCF_000691845.1 Merops nubicus | reverse complement strand
GCTCTTGCCTGTCAGCATCTCCCAAAAGATTTTTTTGGTGACTGCAGGAGATTTGGGTTCTGGCCTTGCAGCAAAGTTCCCTAAAATACCAACTCCCCCCTCCCCAAAATCACACATGGATGAATGGTGAATATATATATGTAAACAATTTATATTTATATATATATGAAAGTGGGATTGTATGGATCTTTATTTCTTTCTTACTGGCTGAATAGTTCAGTGCTCGGGCTCTAAAATAACCCCCCCAACAGTTGCTCTCGGGAAGCCAGAGCAAGCTGCAGTCACTTTGCTCCAGGTGCCACTGTGTCCCCAGCAAGGGACTGTTCATCTGCAGCAGTAAGTACGCTTTGATCTGCAGCAGTAATTGGGCTAATTAGGAAAATGCAAATGCTCGCTGAGTGTCAGAGCAGAGCCCCAGCTAGCAGTGAGGAGAAACTGGGGTCCCTCGCCAGTGGAGTTGCTCTAATTTTACCTTGAATGGGAGTCCCTGGTGGTAACTGGGCTGTGCTGGGCTCAGTGACCTCTGGCTGGGGGAGTCGTTTTGTAACGTCCCTGTGATTTTCCTGACAAGTTCAGTGGCCTCTCAGCACTGCCTGCAAATGGAGCAAAACCTGGGTGCTTTTACTGGGCTACCCCACAGCATGCACTGATTTTGCAGTTCTCTGCTCAGGCCGTGTCCTTGGGACGGGGGAGAGAGGGCCTTTGGGTCGCAGCACCCATCACCCAGCCCTTGACAGCTTTTGGGTTTCCACCACCTCCAATCCCCGGAGCTGCCAAGCCCAAGGGAGGGGGACAGAGAGGCATGAGCAGCCCCACCATGGCTGCATCCTCACAGGTGGCTGAGGAGGGGGGGACACAGATTTGGGGGTGGGGGTACAGCTGTGCATAGAGGGGGCAGCCCAGCTCGTGGCTGTGAGAGAATGAGATGGAAATGTGGCCAGCAGTGGATGGTCCCTGTGGCTTTGCACGGGGAGCCAGGGGTAGGACGGGGGAGAGGAGGAGGTGGTGGGGGGTGGGGGCTGAGCCCTGGGCTTTGCATCCTCTACTCTGCCCAGGGCTAGCTGGCACTCCCACCTACTAGCCAGCCCTGAGCCCACATGCCTGGTGGGACCCAGCTTAGTGGTGCCTGACCCATAAGTACCTGATGTGGTGGGACACGATCTGGTGGCTTGGTGGTACCCAACTTGGTGGTAAATAACCCAGTGGCTTGGTGGCACATGATCTGGTGATATGTGACCTGGTGGCTCAGTGGTACCTGACCCAGTGATACCTGACCTGGTGGTACACGATCTAGTAGCTTGGGAGTACCTGATCTCATCATCCCCATCCCCGTGGTACCTGGCCTGGTGGTGTGGTAGTACTTGATCTGGTGGTACTCAACCCAGTGGCACCCAATCCAAGTGGGACCTGACCTAGTGGTATGTGACCTAGTGGCACCTGATGTGGTGGGACACGATCCGGTGGCTTGGTGGTACCTATTTGGTGGTACTTGACCTGGTGGTACAAACCAGGGGCTCTGAGGTGCGTGCCAGGGGGTGCAGGGCAGCAGGGCTTGGTCTGCCCATTGACTTTGGCCAGCAATGCAGGCCACGCTCGCTGCGTGGCCTTGAGCTTGTGAACCCCCTGAAACACAGGGGTAGGGGGTCCTTGTGGCAGCCCTGGGAGAGCCGGGGGGCTGGTGGAGAGGGGGGGAAGTGGTGCTGGCAGATGGCCAAGCAATGTCTCTGCTTGGGAGAGCGGGGGCATTAGCTGCGGGGGCTGGCACGCATGGCGTGCCCGTGTGCGTGAGCTGTGGGGGTGGTCAGATGCCTCTGCTGCTTCTGCCAGGCTGTGTTTTGGGGGGTGGGGGGGAGGACGGCCAGATGTGCTCCGGGTGGGGGGTAGGACGGCCAGATGTGCTCCGCACACAAAGCTCCCACACCCAGCATCGCCCCATAGGGTGGCGCAGGGTGTTCAGGCTGCGCTGGGTGCCCACCGGGCCACGGTCGAGCCGTGGGGCTTAGGAGGCTGCTGGACCTCATCCTTCAAGTCCCCTCCACCAGCAAGGGTGGGAGGGTCCCTTTTGGAGCTTTCCCACTGCTAGGACCACCCTTGCACCCCCAAATTCCCTAGGTAGCATCCTTGGTGGTGGTTGGCTTCATCCTGCACTTTTTCCTGGCCCTGATCCAGGACTGAGGGATGAGCCCAAAATAACCCCTACGGATGCTGGGCACTGGGAAACACTGAAATTGCTGCTGCTGCCAGCCAGAGGCACGAGGGGGGTTTAAAGCATGGGAAACCCAATTAACTCGGCTCCATTAGCTGATTGAGCTGGCTGATAAGAGTATGATTAATTAAAAGGATGAAGAATAAGTTACCAGGTCCTTGCTGCTGCTGGGGCAAAGGCGTCACCCATGAAATTGGCTTCTCCAGTTCCTGTTCCAGCATTTCTTTCTGCCTAGGCTGAAGGAGTTGGGACAAGACTCATGTTTTCCTCCATTCCCTGTTGGAAACAAGCCCCTAAATCCCATTTTTTCCACCCATGACAGCTGGTCTGGGGCAGGGGGGGTGTCCCTGTGTGCTTCCTCCTCCTCCACCTGCAAACGCTGGGTGCTGCTCCAGCACCCGGTCAGCTGGTTTGGTAACAGCAGAGGTGATGTCCCTCCATGGGGACTACAGGATGGGTGGCACCCGGCCATCCAGAGGTGCCTTTCCTCTGGAATCCCGAGGGATTTTTCAGCCACAGCATCCCTGGGAGGAGCAGCAGCCAGAGCAGGAGCAGGGTGACATCCCATCTCCTGGTGATGGCTCCCTCCCATGCCCACCCTGTCATTTATGGGTAAGGAAATCAGCACCAACAACCTCAGTATATCTTAGAAATGAGCAAACAAAGCCAACAAGACCTAAAAAAGCCAGGCAGGGATGCTCCCAGCAGCGCTGGGTATGGGGAAAGCATCCTCCAGGCTGTAGATAACATTGGATCTTTAATTCATCCCAGAATTAAAGATTATGCATCCTGAAATGAGAGATTATGTGATTGGAAAAAAATTCATCCAGCTGTAAAAGCAGCAGAGTGATTTGCTGGGACTTTATAATAGCTTTGCTTCGTTATCAGTCCAAGAGAAACTCCTGGCTGATGAGCACATGGTCTTCAGGAGGTGATTAAGGAGACCTGCAGATGAATTTTGGAGCAGGAGGGTGTTTTAGGGTGGGGTCTGTAGGGCTCAGAGTGGAAGGAAACAGCTGCTAGCCTCTGCTAGGGAAGCGATGACTCAAATTAGCCGCTGGCATTTGAGGATGTTCTAAGGAGCTGGGTCAGAGGAGGAGGATGGTTCTTCCCCCCCTCCCCCGTGGGCGGGGGCAGCTCTGGGAGGCCCTGTGATGGGGCCCGACAAAACACGCTCCAGATACCGGCAGGCAGGAGCCAGCCTGGGGAGCCGGAAAGGGATTTTCCCCCTTTCACCGGGAACAAAAATAACCTTGTGCACGTGACAGCCGTTTTCCTTCAGCCTTTAAAAAGCCCCGTGGGATGGAGACTGGCGGGAGCTGGGGATCAGCCCATCCTGCTCGGCGGCCCTGCCACGTCACAGTGAAAAAGAGCCCCCAAAAACCGCCTTTTACCTCCAAAACCTTCCAGTGTTGCGCGTCTTGGGTCCGCTTTATAGCTTTTTACTGGTTTATCCCAACCTCCCCGTGATGCAAATCCTCCCTTGAACAATTGCTCTTTCCTTTTTTTTTGCTGGCAAAATCCCAAGAAACTCATTGCAGCCGCTCGCCGGCCATGCGTGTGCCGCGTAGGCGTGTAAAAAACCCCCCGAGCCGGGAAAAACCTGGACAATGATCTCGCCTGGGATGTGCACTCGTTTTCGGGCTCTTTTCTCTAAGGATGGTGGCTGCTTGGACAAATATTTGACAGCAGGGTTGATGGTTTGGGCAGGGCTGGGGTGTCGTGGGCCATGCTTTGGTCTCCTCACCTCCCGGCAAAGAGCTTTCTGGGGGGCTTGGCAGCCTTTGGCTCCAGTAAAAAGCTGGTATCTTCCAGAGGATGTGGTAGGATGTGGTTGTTTTTTGGGTTTTTTTGTAGGAAAGGGGCCTCCCAGTACCTGCCAGCTCCTAATTAGTGATGCCTGCCTCAGCACTGGCCTAATTGGGGCTGCTGAAGGGATTGACCTTGGCGGGGGGGGGTGTCCTGCCTTGGTAACCCCCTTCCCAAAAAACCCTGGAGGGAGGGGGTGATGCATGATGTGTGATGGATCTTGTCCCAGCTCTGTGGCTGTGTTCAAAGGGGACTTTCAACCACTTTTCTTGGCTGAAGAGTGTTAGGGGGGGTCTGGCTTTGCCATCCCCCTCCCAGCTCAGGGGACTCAGCCGCTGATCCCGTCCCTCCCCGGCGCAGGCGCCGGCACCTCTGCCCTGGCTATTTTTACTCACTGGGATCACGAGCGAGCAGGTGACCTTCCCGGAGGGACGCTGCCACGCCGTGGGGGTGGGGGGACAGCCGCCGGTGTTGGGACCTGGGGCACCGTGGGCCTGCAGAAGGGGCTGATTCCCGGCAGTGTTGGTGGTGGTGGCCTCCTGTGATGAGAGTTTTGGAGGGATGGCGTGTGGCTTGAGTGGCTATTTTTACTCACTGGGATCACGAGCGAGCAGGTGACCTTCCCGGAGGGACGCTGCCACGCCGTGGGGGTGGGGGGACAGCCGCCGGTGTTGGGACCTGGGGCACCGTGGGCCTGCAGAAGGGGCTGATTCCCGGCAGTGTTGGTGGTGGTGGCCTCCTGTGATGAGAGTTTTGGAGGGATGGCGTGTGGCTTGAGAGAGAAGGATGGAGCCCGCGGAAAGGAGCCGCTTGTTGGGCTCTGCAGAGATCAGGAGGGCACGGGCCCGCTGGGAGCTCCAGCAGTGAGGAACCAGCGCGGATAGGGCGACACTGGCACCTCAGTGCTCTTCCCACCTCTTTGGGGACACCTCGTCCTCCACAGCCCCGTGCCAAAGACAGTTGGGTGGCATTTTGCAGAACTTGTTGGGGTCTAACCGAACTTCCAGTGTATCTTCCCACTCCAGGCCGGCGTCGTGG
>NW_008612351.1:0-208 GCF_000691845.1 Merops nubicus | reverse complement strand
CCAGGGCAGGAGCTGCCGGGACCCGTGTCCGGCGGGGAAATACGGGTCTCAGTGCCTGCACAGGTGAGCTGGGAGCAGTGGGGAGGGGAGCCCGGGGGGGAGCCAGGTGGTCCACAGCGGCCACAGCCTGACCCTGGGGGGGAAAGTCATCATATGGTGACATCTGTCCCTTTGGCTGGGCACAGGGACCCCGCCCGGGGGGGGTTAG
>NW_008612350.1:321-1372 GCF_000691845.1 Merops nubicus | reverse complement strand
CCCCTCTTCGCCTCCAGGCTTTTGCAGGTGTGCAGCGCGAGCGCCGGCGCCCCCCCAGCCATGCCCGTGGACCTGGCCGTGCGGCTCTGCCTGAGCCACTCGGCGCCCATCTGCAAGCTCCTGAACTCCTACGAGGAGCTGCGGGGCAGCCGGGGGCGCAAACCCCTCCGATCCTGCCTCAACCAGAAGCTGAACGCAGAGCTTGAGCCTGAGCGGCGAGATAACACCAAGAACTCCAAGGGCCAGAAGAAGAAAGTCATATTTGCTGACACGAAGGGGCTCTCACTGACGGCTGTCCGCTTCTTCTCAAAGATCGAGGAGGACCTCTGTGACCTGCAGCATGCCCTGTCTGACCTCGCCTCCTTCCGACCTCGTCTGCGGGACTGGCGCCCAGAAGCGTGCAGGTATGTGCTGGACTTCCCACAGCCCTCTGCAGACTATGTGACTTTCCGCAGCCGCCTACACAGCAACCTCGTCTGCCTGGAGAACTGCCTGATCCAGGACCGTGCCCTCTCGGGGACAGTGAAGGTCAGAAACATTGCGTATGAGAAGAAGGTGGTGGTCCGCATCACCTTTGATGGCTGGAAGAGCTTTCGGGACCTCCCCTGCCAGTATATGCATAGCACATACGGCTCGGCCGACACGGACATCTTCTCGTTTGAGCTCGCCCTGCCCAAGCCGTCCCTCTCCCGCAGGGCCACGGAGTTTTGCATCTTCTTCCAGTGTGGACAGAAGACCCACTGGGACAACAACCAAGGGAGGAACTACAGGATCTGCCCTGTGGGCATGAGCCGCCCTCCCTCCCAGTGTGTGAAGAGTGCCAGCGGGGCCTGGGAGCACCTCGGCACCACTCGGGCTGCTGCCCTGGTCCTTTCCCACCTGCAGACCTGGCACCGGGTGGAGGCCCAGGCTCCCTATTGGTAGGAATGCAGCATGTAGAGAGGTGTAGGTCCCTTCCATGTCCCTACTGTGGCACAAGTGTCTCGGGAGGGTTCAACTGCAGAAGATACTGCTCACAGTGTTGTTAAGCTCCTCCATGTGTCTGGCCTGC
>NW_008612350.1:0-223 GCF_000691845.1 Merops nubicus | reverse complement strand
CCGGGAGGCTGAATGCGGCTGCTCGGTGCTTGGTGCAGCTCCTGCCCGCAGGTTCCCAACGCAGCACTGCCACGACAGTAGGGGAGCAACAGGAACGGCTGCGGGCCGTGGCCTGTGTCCTTCACGGAGCTGCGGGGCTGGTGCTGCCCAAGTGCCTTGTGGGGTTCAGCTGGGGAGGGGGCCCGCCCTCCTGCTGGCCTCAGCCGTGAGCGCTCCCTGAGCC
>NW_008612349.1:0-785 GCF_000691845.1 Merops nubicus | reverse complement strand
AATATATTTTTGAAAAGTAATAGGAAATAGAGAAGAAATCTTTCCGGTTTTTTTTTTTGCTTCCACGTTCAGCCTCTCCTTTTCTTCATTAAACTGCTTTTATCTCAACCCATGCATTTTTCATCTTATTTTCTCCCTCTCATCCTGCTAAGGAGGTGGAGTGAGAGAGTGGCTTGGTGGGCACCCGGCAGCTAGCCAAGGTCAACTCACCACAACTGTTCTTATGGACAGTTGGTAGGGGCCCCACAGAATGGGAGATTAATATCTCAGTATATGTCAAGGTGCAGCAGAGGGTGGTTAATGAGGATGTATAAACCTGACTGTTGATTATAAAGATGATTTAAGTATGCAGTATAAGCTGTAAGTGTTGGTAAGAGGGAATTTTGGAAATAAGAAATACAATGGGAAAGGAAATCTATGGGATAGAAGGATCAAATATTGTAATGCAGTGTGGGTTAAGTAAATTGAAAGGTTTGATTAGGGTATAAGAATGAAACTATCTGAACAGTACAGTCAGAGGATACTTAGATGTGTAAGTAATGTGGGACCTGAGCATGCTGAAAATATTGTGAATAAAGGGTGGAAATCATACTGGGTCTGACTGAGATAGAGTTAACTTTCGTCATAGCAGCCTGCATGGTGCTGTGTTTTAGATTTGCGATCAAAACAGCATTGACACAAACACTAGTGACAAAAACACTAGTGGTTTTGCTGTTACTGAACAGTGGTCAGCAATAAGAATAAGAATCAAGGTCTTCTGTTTCTGTCATGGTTACAGGGGCTGG
>NW_008612348.1:0-2180 GCF_000691845.1 Merops nubicus | reverse complement strand
TTGCAACATCACAACTCAGGGGTTTTCCTCCCTTGGTTCGTGACAAGACCACTTGAAGAACCCATGAATGGCTTCATTAATTAATCTTTTTAAGAATAAATGATAAGAAATGTTTATTTATAATTAATCTCACATTGTGATACGGGGAGAGGCTGTATCTCTTATAATCCCTTTAGAATCCCTTCCAAACCTGTTTTTCTATGAACTACTTTTTTATCTGTGCTTTGCTGACATCCATGAGTAGCCTTTTGTGAGACCCACACAAAGAAAAGGGAAATTATTCCCTACATTTACAGCTTTTATCACCAGAAAGACATCAGAGATTACTACTTCCTCTGGAATATCAAAGAAATTGCTGTGACATAAAAAGTAGAGTGAGAAATAATTTATTGGTTGAAATTTGAAAAATTCATACCATGATTGTAACACATTTCTTTGGTGTGTCACTGTGACTTGCCTACAATGAAAATATTAACCAAATCACACTAATTATGTCCAATAAACTGGTGTATAAATCACATTGTATTCTTTGGATTCTCCCTCAGCAATTACAATGTTTTCCTTTCAGAATAATTACAAATTATACAAAGTGAAACAAAATATGCCATTATAGATCTGGATGATCTACACTGGATGTAAATTTTTACAGAAAAAAAACTGAAATAGGCCCTATATGTTTGTTTTGTTTCTCTAATTAATATAGTGATCTTTATTTTCTCAAAGTCTATTTCACAGGTAAAATTACAGGGAATTTGAAAGGTCAGTTTTATTTAGTGGGTTCTCATTTTTTCACTGATAAGAAAGGAAATAATTTTGGTAGTTGTATGTTTATTCATAAAAGAAAACACGGTCCTTTTAACTTTAAAAGGTTAAATTTAAAAAACAAGGAATTTCTCATTATGGTGCAAAATTGCGACTTTTCCAATGCTTTAATGCAAAAAGAATTGGGTCAGAATTGTCTTTTTTCATTTGACAACTTTCAATGCTGTTGGAAATAGTTAAAAAAATCTGAAGTTGATAGTATTTTAATTGATCTAATGAATTCCAAAGTCTGATTAAACATTTGTTAAAGACAAGAAACAACAAAAATTCTGTTTTGTTTTTTAAATTTTATATTTATTGCCTTTTATTTCCTTCGAGTGCACTCTTTTGTTCATAGTTGACAGGAACAAATATCCAGTTTGCCTTTCTGTATTTTTACTTTGTGTATCAGTACTGTCAAGTCCTATTTTATATGTAAAATAGACAATCTCAGGTTTTAATGAGTCAGAGAGTAATACTGTTTGTCTTTATTTTAAAATACCATAGAAATACTTCTATATACTGGTTGAAGACAACTTAGATACACTACCATATGTCGTTACACCTCAGAATGCAATAAATTGGGTAAAGAGCCAGAAGAAAAAAAAAAAAAAATCAGCTCTGAAACTGAGTATTTAACACAATTAACCTAACTGGTAGATGTTAACTGTAGGAGTATTCCTATCTTAGGTTGTTAGCAGGATATTCTTGTTTAGAATATTGCTAGTATTTCAAATTCTGTGTGAACAACCATTTCCTCTAGATGTCATTTTACCTAGTGGGGAAACCAGCCCTGCTTCTTTGTCTCTAAATAGACAGATTTGTGCTATTGTATGTTTCTCTGAAAAAAAAAAAAAAATAAAAAAATAAATCCCAGAAACACTGATAAAACCCCTCAAGCATTCACATTTTAAGTGCACTATAATAAAGTGTCCAAGTTCTCATTTTTCATTTGTCAAATAAAAGCATATTTTAATTTTTTACTCTGCTTGCAGTAAAACAATAATTGATGAACACCAGAAGGGCTTTCTAGGGCATATTACACATTTGACAAAGTCTAAGTAAGTAGAAGAAGAAACCACAAAGGATATTGATTTTCTATGAAAGGGCAAGACTGATATTTCTTCATTTGATGGTTTTGCTTTTCCCCTGAATACCACAAAAGAAATCCAGGATATAAGAAAAGAACTTAAGAAAACAGTATAATATAGGAAAAAAAAAAAAAAAAAAAAAAAGTTCTTTCAGAACTAGACCACTTTCTATTGCCCATAATGGGAAAAAAAAAAAACAAACATTACTTTAAAAAAGACACTTAATAAAGACAAATAAGGCCATTTCTCATGTGTAAAAACATGTGGTGGTTTAAACCACTTTATTGT
>NW_008612347.1:0-1624 GCF_000691845.1 Merops nubicus | reverse complement strand
CCTCAAGGGGAGGTCCTCAAGAGGAGGTGAGGGGTGGCTGCGAGGGGAGAGCCTCAAGGGGAGGTCCTCAAGGGAGCGTGAGGGGTGGCTGTGAGGGGAGAGCCTCAAGGGGAGATCCTCAAGGGGAGGTCCTCAAGAGGAGGTGAGGGGCAGCTGTGATGGGAGATCATGAGGGGTGACCATGAAGAGCGAGGCGCTGCTGTGAGAAGTAGCCGTGAGGGGAGATGAGGGGTTGCCATGGCACGTCAGGGGTGGCTGTGAGGGGAGATCGTGAGTGGAAATGGGGTGTAACCATAAGAGGTGAAGAGTGGCAACCATGCAGCATGAGAGAGACTGGTGGTCATGGGGAGATGGAGGGTGGCTGTGAGGACATGAGAGACCACCACGGTGGGAGATGAGGGGCAGCCATGAGACCAGGGAAAGGTGACTGCCATTGCCTCCCTTTAAGCGACAGGGCTGAGGTGCCCCAGACACCACCCACCAGCTCCTTCCCACGGGGGTCCTGCCCATGGCCAGCCCCACTCCTCTCCCAGGCTGCCACCTCCTGACCCCCAGGCGTGGAGAGCTGGCTGGTCTTGGCACAGGGCTGGGCATCACTGGGCGACCAGTGACCCAGGGAGACCTCCACCAACACTGGTGGGGTACGTGGTGCCCCCCCAACCCCCTGTCCCCACTGCCTGGCAAGACCCCCGCTCCCGTGTTGCAGCAGCACGCCTCTGTGGAGCAAGTGTGAGGTGAGGGGTGAGGGATTTCCTAGGCACCTGCCCTCATCTGCATATGTAATTACCCACTTTCCATTTTAACAGGTACTTGGGTGACTTAGAAATCCAAGTATGAGGAGCTGGGGAGGAAATCTAGGAGCGCTGCTGGGTGTAGAAGACTTTGGCTCCTGTTTGGGTGCTTTGGAGAAGGTACCTTGTTTTTATTGGACAAAACCCCTATATATATATATGTTGAGAACTACTGGATTCCCTTTGCCCTCCTCCAGGTTTCATTCTTTACACAATAAGTGGATGATAACCCCTTCCTGTCCCAACCATTTACCTTGGACACCCACAGTAAAATCCTGGCTGCGTTGTGTGTGTTGGTTGGTTGTAAAAAATACACTTTTTGGGTGTTTTTTTTCTTTTTCAGGCTGGCTATAGTCCCAGTGTTTGTCTCCAGAAGCTGACACACATTAGAACCAGCGGCCTGGCCTGTGCTGAGGTTTTAAGGTGATCACTGGAATGGCAAGTGGCCCTTCAGACAGAGGGATGGGGTATCGTGGGTGTTGTCCTGGGGGGTGTGATCCGTGTTTTGGGGGGTTCCCATGTAAAGCCCAAGGATGAGACGTTGGCCACCACATCTGTGCATCAGTTTGGCCATAACATCTGAAAGGACAAGCATCAGAAGTGGGAGATTTTGTCACGGGGAACCTAGAAGCCAAAGCTTTGAGGAGGGGAAATGTAGTGGCCAAAACCAAATTAAACCCTACAAGGAGCATGGCTGGTGTTAATTTAACTCTCCCTTACTGGTGAGCACACTCGGTGAGAACGCTGAAGCTGCTCTGGCAGAAGAAAACCCTCCGAGGCTGTGCCGGGGAGCTGCGGTGGGGACTCGAGTTCTGTCCCCTCGGAGTCAGGAG
>NW_008612346.1:0-2025 GCF_000691845.1 Merops nubicus | reverse complement strand
GTCAGGCTGGACCAGCTAGCACAAACCAAAAGTGAAAGCAGCTGCTCCAGCATCCAGGATTTTCAGCGCTCCAGAACGGAGAAAAACATTTCGCCTTACCGAGCGTATAGAAAATACGTGAACAGCTCATTCAGGAAAAGAAAAAGAGATACTGAAATGGCAAAAAGGGTGACTGTAAGCAGCAGCTCGGCACACCCTCCTTGTCCTTGCAGCCCGTTTAAAAAGGCGGTGAGCAGGTCCTGTTTCCACTCGGTCTCGTTGCGGTCTCAGCCGGTGTTCTCAGGGATTCTGGATGCACTGCAGTGTAACCCGCAGCACAGACCCTGCCGGGGCGTGTGGGTCACAGCAGCAGGGCAGCGAGGTGCCATGAGCGTGTCCTCAGAGGGACTGGAAGCCCCTGGGGAACAGAGAGCTCACGGCACCCAGCACCGGCTGGGAGGGGGAAGCTGTTACCCCAGGCACCATTCCTGACGGATCAGACCCAGCAAGTGACACCAAGCGACACCAGTCCCAGGCTGACATCTCCAGTACCCCCCCTTGAGCTTGGCGCTCAGAGGAGCAAACCAGGGGGTCTGCAGTGGGGTCACCCACGGGGTGGTGCCTCTGCTGTCAGCGGAGCTCTGCCCACAGACACTCTGGGGCAGGGATGCTAAAAAGCAGGTGGGATGTATCCAAAGGCCTGGCCCCTGAAAAATTTTCTGGCCAGCTTCATTGCCTAGCGAGAGGAGACACAGAAGATGGCATTTCATGTGTGGAATTTTAATGATAACTTTATTATATTTTAGTGTATTATTGGCTTGCGATTTTGTAGTCTTACAAGAAATTTCCGTTTCCACATCTCCATTAAATGTCTGATTCATTTTCTTGGCTCATGGTAATGCCTCAAAGCTACATCACTAAAGATTCAGTGTGCTGCATTAGATAAATATAAGACCGAGTCTGATTAACCTATTAACTATTTTTAATTAGCTTTTACTGTTCTTCAGATATTCTGTGTTTTTGAGGGAGCAGAGAGAGAATGAGAGCCTGCTGGTACTACAGAGCTAGCATATGGACCGAGATTATTCATCATCATTGGCAGGAGCTCTGCTGTAGGGAACCTTGCAACAACATCACAATTTTCCTGCTAGAGTGAATGCCATAATGGACACATTTGCAGCATGAATTATGAGCAAGATAGAAAAATTTAAAATCTTTATAGCATTTTTATGCTCTCTCTTCCTTTTTGGTAATCAGATCTTGATTAAGAGTTGGAATCGGCACCCAGAAGAACATCAGGCTTTCCTGGATCGGTTCCTTTCCACCATGCAGGGAAGAAAACAAATTATTCAGTCGCTTTTACAGTGCTGCTACAACAAAAAGGTGTCTAAATACCTATCCTTTAAGAAAGTAACCGGCCGCTTGCTTGCAGTGAAGAACATGCAGTATTCTGTTTGCTAAACAAAGCGATGACTTAATTTAGTTCAGACAGACCCTTCTACTGGTCACAATGACTTCCCAGGACAACTGCTGGATCAAGGTGGGGTCCGTGGCATCCGTCCCTGCTGCTGAAGGGCTGAACGAGCCCCGGACCGGGCAGAGATGAGCCAGCCCCCCCTTGGAGGCACCGGCCTGGCACAGCTGGGCATCGCCGGCGGCACCGTGCCGCAGGTTCAGCTGAGAGAATGTCTGACCCTGCCCTGTGGGGCTGAGGGGCGCGTTTCAGTGGCCATTTGCTACTGCGAGGCTGGCAGTCGGGCTTGGTCACCTGAAAGGTCTCTCTCAGCCAAAACGCGTGCATGATTCTGTGCCGAAGAACTTCGGACCTCTTAATTCCAGGTGTCGCCATGTGCGTTTGTTTATTTTCCTTGCAGATCTACCGGGACCGTTCCAGCCGACGTGAGTTTCCGAGGCGCAGCACCCCCTCCTCCCACACCTCGGCGGCGGCTCCTTCTCGTGATTGAACTCGGTGGCGGCTCCATCTGCCCCCGCAGGCGGTGAAGCGCTCGCCGTGGCACCTGAGGGAGCTGCTGAAACGCAGCCGGG
>NW_008612345.1:0-211 GCF_000691845.1 Merops nubicus | reverse complement strand
TCCCTGTCCCGGGGGCGGCTGCCAGTGTTGTCCTGCCTCTGCACGTCCAAGTACTTCGGCACAAGTTTTCGCTCTCCCTGCCCCGGCCCGATCCCTCCTGCCGGGGACAGCATAGGCCCTCAAAGAGTATTCGGGGAGGGTGGGGGATTCCCCAGCTTCCTTGCTGCACAGGGAGTAGAAGACCCCGCTGCGGCTGCTGGAACATTGCCGG